>NC_060181.1:66334829-66472329 GCF_021184085.1 Oncorhynchus gorbuscha
AGAAGTGGCTCTACAATAATGACAATGGCAAACTGTTATTGAGTAATTATGACATAAGTGAGTGGTATAACACAGACATCCCTCTATCCCTTTCTCCCTACTCCCTCCATATCCCCTCCCTAATCCCTTTCTCCCTACTCCCTCCATATCCCCTCCCTAATCCCTTTCTCCCTACTCCCTCCATATCCCCTCCCTAATCCCTTTCTCCCTACTCCCTCCATATCCCCTCCCTAATCCCTTTCTCCCTACTCCCTCTATATCCCTTTCTCCCTACTCCCTCCATATCCCCTCCCTAATCCCTTTCTCCCTACTCCCTCCATATCCCCTCCCTAATCCCTTTCTCCCTACTCCCTCCATATCCCCTTCCTAATCCCTTTCTCCCTACTCCCTCCATATCCCCTCCCTAATCCCTTTCTCCCTACTCCCTCCATATCCCCTCCCTAATCCCTTTCTCCCTACTCCCTCCATATCCCCTCCCTAATCCCTTTCTCACTGCCTCCATCCCTTCCCCCCCCTCTCCCTTCCTCGATTTGAGCAGTATATGCCAGGGCCGAGGGCGTGTGTGTGCCCTCCCAGAGAGCCTCTCAGCGTGGAGTGGCCTAAATATTCACTTAACTCATTAACTGGTGCCGGGACCCCACTGAGACATGAATATACAGTACCAGCAAATATAGTGTTGGTATTCTCCTCTGTTCAATTTGAATCTCTTCTTCTCTTCTCTTCTCTTGCCACGAGCGTCAAACACCCAGGTCTCCCAGCAGTAGGGCAGGTGTTCCTCTACAGTGCTTCAAGTTTCTCTCTATGTGCTCTATCAAGGAAACAGAGAATGCAGCCTCAGTATCAAATCATGTCTATTGGACCTTCAGTGGGGGGAAAAAGTTGTATTACGTCAAACTTCAACTAAAAAATCAAGACAAATAACAGAAACATCATCAGTTAAAACACACAACATTATATCGCTCTAATGCATATGCTGCTGCTACTGTCTATTATCTATCCTGTTGCCTAATTACTTTACCCCTACCTACAGTTGAAGTCGGAATTTAACAGACATTAAAACTCGTTTTTCAACCACTCCACACATTTCTTGTTAACAAACTATAGTTTTGGCAAGTCAGTTAGGACATCTACTTTGTGCATGACACAAGTCATTTTTCCAACAATTGTTTACAGACAGATTATTTCACGTATAATTCACTTTATCACAATTCCAGTGGGTCAGAAGTTTACATAAAAAATTGTAGACCTTCACAAGTCTGGTTCATCCTTGGAAGCAATTTCCAAACGCCTGAAGGTACCACGTTCATCTGTACAAACAATAGTACGCAAGTATAAACACCATGGGACCACTCAGCCGTAATATCCCTCAGAAAGGAGACGCATTCTGTCTTCTAGAGATGAATTTACTTTGGTGAGAAAAGTGCAAATCAATCTCAGAATAACAGCAAAGGACCTTGTGCAGTTGCTGGAGGAAACAGGTATAAAAGTATCTATATCCACAGAAAAACGAGTCCTATATCGACTGTGGCGTACAGCAGGTCAGCCACCAGGGGGGAGACTCGTCTAGGCCTGGTAACAGATGAAGTCTACATCACGAGGCGGTGGCCACATCTGCTGGAAGTGCCAGGTCTCGACGGGCTCCGGACAGGACAAATTGGGGCTGATTGGGAGTTGGTGAGTAATCAAGGGTGGCTTGCTCACCAGCTGTCGGAGGCCCATAAAGCTGCCAGAAGGGCAGCACATAGGGAGAGGACGAGGGGAAGTGAGGTGACTTCCATGTGGTTGGATACGGTTACCCGAGCTAAGCCGAGGGAGTTGAGTTTGTTTGCCCGACAGGATACAGGAAGACCCGGAGCCCAGGAGAAGGTATCCCGGAGAGGGTCTCATGGGGGAGACCTGTTCTTTTCTTTTTGATTTATTATTTAATAAACACCCTTGAAACTGAGCTAATCATACTCTGTCCGTGTCTGATCTATGTAAACGTCTTGACCAAACCCCCTGGTCTGCCAGAATATATAACCTCAGCAAGGAAGAAGCCACTGCTCCAAGACCGCCATAAAAAAAGCCAGACTACGGTTTGCAACTGCACATGGGGACAAAGATCGTACTTTTTGGAGAAATGTCCTCTGGTTTGATGAAACAAAAATATAAATGTTTGGCCATAATGACCATCGTTATGTTTGGAGGAAAAAGGGGGGAGGCTTGCATGCTGAAGAACATCATCCCAACCGTGAAGCACGGGGGTGGCAGCATCATGTTGTGGGGGTACTTTGCTGCTTGAGGGACTGGTGCACTTCACAAAATAGATGGCATCATGAGGGAGGGAAATTATGTAGATATATTGAAGCAACATATCAAGACATCAGTCAGGAAGTTAAAGCCTGGTCGCAAATGGGTCTTCCAAATGGACAATGACCCCAAGCATGCTTCCAAAGTTGTGTCAAAATGGTTTAAGGACAACAAAGTCAATGTATTGGAGTGGCCATCACAAAGCTCTGGCCTCAATCTTATAGAACATTTGTGGACAGAACTGAAAAAGCGTGTGCTAGCAAGGAGGCCTAAAAACCTGACTCAGTGACATCAGCTCTGTCAGGAGGAATGGGCCAAAATTCACGTAACAAATTGTGGGAAGCTTGTGGAAGGCTACCCAAAACATTTTACCCAAGTTAAACAATTTAAAGGCAATGCTAACAAATAATAATTCAGTGTACGTAAACTTCTGACCCGCTGGGAATGTGATGAATGAAATAAAAACTGAAAAAATTATTCTCTCTACTATTATTCTAACATGTCACATTCTTAAAATAAAGTGGTGATCCTAACTGACCTAAGACAGGGAATTTCTACTAGGATTAAATGTCAGGAATTGTGAAAACTGAGTTTAAATGTATTTGGCTAAGGTGCATTTAAACGTCCGACTAGATCGTGCATTTGGAAAGTATTCAGACCCCTTGACGTTTTCCACATTTTGTTTGATGAGGAAAAAATATTTAGAATAAACCAATCTACACACAATACACCATAATGAAAAGTGAAAACAGTTTTTGCAGACATTTTTGCGCATGTATTAAAAATAAAAACAGATACCTTATTTACATTAGTATTCAGACCCTTTGCTATGAGACTCACAATTGAGCTCAGGTGTGTCCTGTTTCTATTGATCATCCTTGAGATGCTTCAACAAATTGATTGGATTCTACCTGTGGTATATTGAATTCATTGGACATGATTTGGAAATGCACACACCTGTCTATATAAGGTCCCACAGTTGACCGTGCATGTCAGAGCAAAAACCAAGCCACGAGGTCGAATGAATTGTCAGTAGGCATTGTGTCGAGGCACAGGTCTGGGGAAGGGTACCAAAAAAATTCTGCAGCATTGAAGGTCCCCAAGAACACAGTGGCCTCCATCATTCTTAAATGGAAGAAACCTGCTCAGGACCTCATACTGGGGCAAAGGTTCACCTTCCAACAGGACAACGACCCTGAGCACACAGCCAAGACAACGCATGAGTGGCTTCACAACAATGTCCTCGAGTGGCCCAGCCAGAGCCCGGACTTTAACCCATTTGATCATCTCTGGAGATACCTGAAAATAGATGTGCAGCAACTCTCCCCATCTAACCAGACAGATCTTGAGAGGATCTGCAGAGAAGAATGGGAGAAACTCCCCAAGTACAGCTGTGCCAAGCTTGTAGCGTCGTACTCAAGAAGACTCGAGGCTGTAATCGCTGCCAAAGTTGCTTCAACATAGTACTGAGTAAAGGGTCTGAATACTTACGTAAATGTGAAATTTCCGTTTTTAATATATTTGCAAAAATGTCTAAAAACAGATTTTGCTTTGTCATTATGGGGTATTATGTGTAGATTGATGAGGTAAACAAAAACAATTTCATACATTTTAGAATAAGACTGAACTTAAACAAAATGCGGAAAAAGTCAAGGGTTCTGAATACTTTCCGAATGCCCTGTACATATGTACCTCCATTTCCTTGTACCCTTGCACCTCAACTCGGTACTGTTACCCCGTGTATTTTGCCAAGCTATCATTGCTCATTTTGTATTTTGTCCTTGTGTTACCATTTTTCTATTATTATAATTTTTATAATTCTTTATTTGCATTGTTGGGAAGGGCCCGTAAATAAGCATTTCACTGTCAGTCTCCATCTGTTGTTTACGAAGCATGTGACAATTAAAATATGATTTGAGTAGCAATGATTTTTGATGACATCATGAATGAATCATTACAAGCCTGAGCCACGCATTGGGCTGTCACGCACACGCCCTGCATGGAATAATGCGACGAGCAACAACAACAGCAACAGTTTAAACATCCTACAGTAGCCTAACACTGTCACTATCACCAATAGCCTAGCGATGACAACAGTGACACATCAAAGGTAAAAGGCTCGTGGTGCTGAATGGAAAGCGACCGTAATCTACACGCTCCGTGCAGGAGAGAAACGCTTTTTGTAAATCACATAGACGCGGCCAATAGAAAGAGAGCAGTCACACACAGCATAGCCTACTGTAAGAACAGCCCGTTCACAAGAATCCAGTAGGCCCCTGCGATAATAACAAAAATACAAACATATTTTATCTTGTTCAGCACACAAAGTAACCGGTGATGTAAAGGTTAAATGCAACAATGTTTCACACGCAATATTTACAAAGAGATACCTAACAGCAAGCGGGTGCCACTGCCACTCACCAAATGATGATCATCTTAAACTTCACTTTTAAAGTTCACTTTGAAGGTCGACATGAAAGGCCCAATGCAGCCTTTAACATCTGGGTAAAAATGTTTTCATTAAAATGGTCAAAAACAAACAAAAATTGCATCTTGGTAAAGAGCAATTTCTCAAGCAAGAATTTTTGTCTGGGAGGGGTCTGAGTGGGGAAGAGAAACTAGCTGGTTTGGAACTGTTTTTCTTTGTTATTGGTCTATTAACTTATGAGGACGCCAGGCAGGCCAAAACTCTATCCCACCAAAACAGCCAGGCAGGCCAAAACTCTATCCCACCAAAACAGCCAGGCAGGCCAAAACTCCATCCCACCAAAACAGCCAGGCAGGCCAAAACTCTATCCCACCAAAACACCCAGGCAGGCCAAAACTCTATCCCACCAAAACACCCAGGCAGGCCAAAACTCTATCCCACCAAAACAGCCAGGCAGGCCAAAACTCTATCCCACCAAAACACCCAGGCAGGCCAAAACTCTATCCCACCAAAACAGCCAGGCAGGCCAAAACTCTATCCCACCAAAACAGCCAGGCAGGCCAAAACTCTATCCCACCAAAACAGCCAGGCAGGCCAAAACTCTATCCCACCAAAACAGCCAGGCAGGCCAAAACTCTATCCCACCAAAACAGCCAGGCAGGCCAAAACTCTATCCCACCAAAACAGCCAGGCAGGCCAAAACTCTATCCCACCAAAACAGCCAGGCAGGCCAAACTCCATCCCACCAAAACAGCCAGGCAGGCCAAAACTCTATCCCACCAAAACAGCCAGGCAGGCCAAAACTCTATCCCACCAAAACAGCCAGGCAGGCCAAAACTCCATCCCACCAAAACAGCCAGGGAGGCCAAAACTCTATCCCACCAAAACAGCCAGGCAGGCCAAAACTCCATCCCACCAAAACAGCCAGGCAGGCCAAAACTCTATCCCACCAAAACAGCCAGGCAGGCCAAAACTCTATCCCGCCAAAACAGCCAGGCAGGCCAAAACTCTATCCCACCAAAACAGCCAGGCAGGCCAAAACTCCATCCCACCAAAACAGCCAGGCAGGCCAAAACTCTATCCCACCAAAACAGCCAGGCAGGCCAAAACTCCATCCCACCAAAACAGCCTGGCTGAATTTCAGGCAGTCTTTTCAAACAATTATTTCACTAAAACGAAATTGACATTATTTTCACAATTTCACAGTACTAATCCAACTTCATAGTGTGGACATATACTGTACACTACCATTAAAAAGTTTGGGGTCACTTAGAAATGTCCTTGTTTTTGAAAGAAAAGCACATTTTTGTCCAGTAAAATAACATCAAGTTGATCAGAAATACAGTGTAGACATTGTTAATGTTGTAAATGACTATTGTTAGCTGGAAACGGCAGATTTTTTTATGGAATATCTACATAGGCATACAGAGGCCCATTATCAGCAACTATCACTCCTGTGTTCCAATGGCACGGTGTTAGCCTTTTAAAATTATAACCTTGGATTAGCTAATTGATCATTAGCAATTATGTTAGAATAGCTGAAAACTGTTGTTCTGATTAAAGAAGCAATAAATCTGGCCTTCTTTAGACTAGTTGAATATCTGGAGCATGAGCATTTGTGGGTTCGAGTACAGGCTTAAAATGTCCAGAAACAAAGAACTTTCTTCTGAAACTCATCAGTCTATTCTTGTTCTGAGAAATGAAGGCTATTCCATGCGAGAAATTGCCAAGTAACTGAAGATCCCGTACAACACTGTGTACTACTCCCTTCACAGAACCGCCTCAAACTGGCTCTAACCAGAATAGAAAGAGGAGTGGGAGGCCCCGGTGCACAACTGAGCAAGAGGACAAGTACATTATAGTGTTTAGTTTGAAGTCGGAAGTTTGCATACATCTTAGCCAAATACAGTTTTTCATAATTCCTGACATTTAAAATTCCCTGTTTTAGGTCAGTTAGGATCACCACTTTATTTTAAGAATGTGAAATGTCAGAATAATAGTTGAGAGAATGATTTAGTTCAGCTTTTATTTCTTTCATCACATTCCCAGTGGGTCAGAAGTTTACATACATTCAATTCGTATTTGGAAGACCCATTTGCCATCTATTTTGTGAAGTGCACCAGTCCCTCCTGCAGCAAAGCACCGCCACAACATGATGCTGCCACCCTGTGCTTCACGGTTGGGATAGTGTTCTTCAGCCTGCAAGCCTCCCCCTTTGTCCTCCAAACATAGTGATGGTCACTGGCCAAACAGTTCTATTTTTGTTTCATCAGACCAGAGGACATTTCTCCATAAAAGTACGATCTTTGTCCCCATGTGCAGTTGCAAACCTTAGTCTGGCTTTTTTATAGCGGTTTTGGAGCAGTGGTTTCTTCCTTGCTGAGTGGTCTTTCGGGTTATGTTTGATATAGGACTTGTTTTACTGTGGATATAGATGATTTTGTACCTGATTCCTCCAGAATCTTCACAAGTACCTTTGCTGTTGTTCTGGGATTGATTTGCACTTTTCGCACCAAAGTACGTTCATCTCTAGGAGCGGTATGACGGTTGTGACGTCCCATGGTGTTTATACTTGCATACTATTGTTTGTACAGATGAATGTGGTACCTTCAGGCATTTGGAAATTGCTCCCAAGGATGATCCAGACTTGTGGAGGTCTACAATTGTTTTTCTGAGGTCTTGGCTGATTTCTTTTGATTTTCCCATGATGTCAAGCAAAGTTTGGAGGTAGGCCTTGAAATACATTCACAGGTACACCTCCAATTGACTCAAGTGATGTCAATTAGACTATCAATTAGCCTAGCTTCTAAAGCCATGACATCATTTTCTGGAATTTTCCAAGCTGTTTAAAGGCACAGTCAACTTAGTGTATGTAAACTTCTGACCCACTGGAATTGTGATACAGTGAATTATAAGTGAAATAATATGTCTGTAAACAATTGTTGGAAAAGTTACTTGTGTCATGCACAAAGTAGATGTCCTAACCGACTTGCCAAAACTGTAGTTTGTTAATGAGAAATGTGTGGAGTGGTTGAAAAACGAGTTTTAATGACTGCAACCTAAGTGTATGTAAACTTCCGACTTCAACTCTATCTGCAATATTACAGCTAATCTACCCCCTAAACAAAAACTCAAACTAGGATACCGCTCGCACTCAGCAGTGACTTGTCTAGGCTTTCGAGAAGGCGGAAGTAGAAAAAAACTGCCCCACCCATTGCAAAATGTGATTGGTTGTTTTCTCTCTCACTCCAAAATTCTGCCCTAATACAGTTGAATGCAGATGCATTCCGCCTAGCTTCTGAGGGCCTAGCCAATGGCTAGCTAGATTTTTCTCCCCAGAGACCACCAAAGAACAATCCTAATTGGATTTTGTTTATGTTCAGTATTAACCATTCCCTTTCCAACACAAACTGAAGAAATTCAATAGAATATCGTTTAAATTGAAGAAAAGATTAAATATAAATTACAACTAAATTTAAATACAAAAATATAAATCATTTTATAAATCATTATGAATCATTTTGTGCTGAATGCCCTTACAGTTCCCCACTGATCCTTAGACTACATCTCCCATGAGGCCACATCACAGTGATCAAGCCCACTCCTTGTCGCATTTTGGAGTTGGTTGGTTCATTTGAGTTCATGCCTGGTAGACTCGTTCATAATAAATGGTTCAAATGGAAACTGTCTGCATATTACGAGCTTAGATGAAAAACCAGCAACGTGTTCGCAGCAACCTGCTTTCCCCAGGGCTTCTTGCAAATGGAACAACTGTCAATGATGTAACTTGAGAGTGGTGAATGTCTATGAATGTATCCCAAATGGCACCCTATTCCACATAGTCCACTACTTTCAGCCATCCCTCTGGGCTCTGGTCAAAGGTGCACAATATAGGAAATATGGTGCCATTCAACACGCAGGCAGGTGGTGTAACACATTGACACCATTCCAGATGTCCAGTCTGGTGCTTCTTCAATAAGAGGGGGGCAGTAAAGAGAAAGAGGAGGAGGGCATATTCTTAGGCCTCAGTGCAATTAAAGTGCTGTAATTAAGTGTGGAGGCTGCACAGACAGACAGACAGACAGACAGACAGACAGACAGACAGACAGACAGACAGACAGACAGACAGACAGACAGACAGACAGACAGACAGACAGACAGACAGACAGACAGACAGACAGACAGACAGACAGACAGACAGACAGACAGACAGACAGACAGACAGACAGACAGACAGACAGACAGACAGACAGACAGACAGACAGACAGACAGACAGACAGACAGACAGACAGACAGAGAGGCTTGTCACCAGAGCATAGCACTGTGCCATTACTGTCCCAGCCAGCTGACAGCTGAAATGCCATCCACACATTAATACACTCTCTAGTGTCAACACAGACACAGAGTCATACACTTAAAAAAGACACTGCTCAACACTGAAAGTAACACATCCATACACATTAAATGTGTGCGCACACAAACACAGCACAAAACACTCATACATCCTGCCCAAAATTGTCTCATTGGAACATGTCAAAATAGGCACATTTAACCTGCTTTGCCTGGAGAGTTGAAGTTCAAACACGGTTTAAATACAGATAAGCTGGCTATAGTCCTACAGGTAACCATGGCGATGTGCCAGACAGACGGAGAATATTAGAGAGCTTCATCCTCACAGGGAGAAACAACAACCTGTCTACCCAGAACCAGACTGTTACACAATAAGAATGATATGATCATCTAGGATCATAGGACTGAGGAACTCACTGATTGTCTAATCGGTCAGGACAGAGTTCTTAGAATGGGCCCCTTCAATGTGTCTGCTTCAGTTGGCTCTGATAATTAACCATCCATGTACACACAGTCACAGCACCCTTGTTAGTGGCCCCTTCTATCAGACTTACACACACTCTCAACCTCAGTCACTGGAGACACACATACCCATCCTTGCAAACCTCCAAAAGCAACCACCCACACAATCACGCAGAGTCAAATTGTTCTGTGCCATCAGTGCAGTGTGTGTGGTTTGGTTTAACTATCCTTGTGGGGACCAGAAGTCCTCACAAGGATAGTAAAACAAGGAACATTTCCTCAGACCCTACAAGTAACAATGCTATTTTAGGCTTAGGGGTTAGGCTTAGGGTTAGGGTTACAATTAAGGTTAGGGTTAGATTTAAGGTTGGGTTTAGGTTTAGCGTTAGAGTTAGGTTTAGGGAAAATATGATTTTGAAAGGGAATAAATGTTTTGGTCCCCACAAGGATAGTAAAACAAAAGTGTGTGTGTGTGTGTGTGTGTGTGTGTGTGTGTGTGTGTGTGTGTGTGTGTGTGTGTGTGTGTGTGTGTGTGTGTGTGTGTGTGTGTGTGTGTGTGTGTGTGTGTGTGTGTGTGTGTGTGTGTGCGTGCGTGCGTGCGTGCGTGCGTGCGTGCGTGCGTGCGTGCGTGCGTGCGTGCGTGCGTGTGTGTGTGTGTAGAGAGAGAGAGCGATGGAAGAGGGGGTGGTAGAAAGAGCAGAGCCATAATAAGAAAATCAGAGGGAGAGAGAGAGAGGCAGTGCGATTAGACCTCTATTTTGTCAGGGGTTTGCTATTTAAACGCCGTGAGTGTAACCGGTGTGGCTAACTAGATAGCGGTGCGCGCTAGTGGCATTTCGATCCGTGGCGTCACTTGCTCTGAGACCTTGAAGTAGTTGTTTCCCCTTGCTCTGCAAGGGCCGTGGCTTTTGTGGAGCGATAGGTAATGATGCTTCGTGGCAGGCAGTTGTTGATGTGTTCAGAGGGTCCTTGGTTGAAGCCCAGTTTAGGGCAAGGAGAAGGACGGAAGCAACACTGTTACATGAGCAATGTACCTTCTGTAGATACAGTATGGCTGTAACAGATTACTGTCTGATCTTCCTGGGCTTGGTGTAGATGATTGTTGTGCATCTGGTATATGTATCTTGTATGTGAAACTATTTTCTGTTTGTATCATTAAGTATTATCTATGACTAATTCTTACGTTGAAGACACACTCACGCACACAGACACACACACACACACACACACACACACACACACACACACACACACACACACACACACACACACACACACACACACACACACACACACACACACACACACACACACACACACACACACACACACACACACACACACACTTACACACCCTCCACCCCCACTTCCCCCCTCCACACACAGCAACACACACACACTAACCTCTCCCTGTCCCTTTGCCACCAGCCCTGATGCATGCAGTGGTGTTTGGTAACGTGACTGCCATCATTCAGAGGATGTACTCTCGACGCTCCCTCTACCACACCCGTACCAAGGACCTGAAGGACTTCATCAGGGTCCACCGCCTGCCCAAAGCCCTGGAGCAACGTATGCTGGAGTGCTTCCAGACAACCTGGTCTGTTAACAATGGCATCGACGTCAGCGAGGTGGGTTATAACAAAAGTGGACTAAGCAGTCCCTCTCTTACGACTATGCTGCCTCTCTCTCTCTCTCTCTCTCTCTCTCTCTATATATATATATATATATATATATATATATCTTTCTCTCTCTCTCTCTCTCTCTCTATCTCTCTCTATCTCTTTCTTTCTTTCTCTCTCTCTCTCTCTCTCTCTCTCTCTCTCTCTCTCTCTCTCTCTCTCTCTATCTCTCTCTCTCTCTCTCTCTCTCTCTCTCTCTCTCTCTCTCTCTCTCTCTCTCTCTCTCTATCTCTTTTCTTTCTTTCTCTCTCTCTCTCTCTCTCTCTCTCTCTCTCTCTCTCTCTCTCTCTCTCTCTCTCTATCTCTCTCTCTTCTCTTTCTTTCTCTCTCTCTCTCTCTCTCTCTCTCTCTCTCTCTCGCTCTATATATATATATATATATCTTTCTTTCTCTCTCTCTCTCTCTATCTCTCTATCTCTTTCTTTCTCTCTCTCTCTCTCTCTCTCTCTCTCTATCTCTCTCTCTCTCTCTCTCTCTCTTTTATTCTTCTCTCAATTCAATAACATGTTTTGCCTCTCTTTCTTCCCCCTATTCTACATCTTCAACTTTCTCTCTCACCTGTCAATCCTCTCTGTCCAAACTCTATCTCTCATCTTTTATTCTCTCTTTCTCATCCCCCATTCTCTCTAGTTGTTGAAGGACTTCCCAGACGAGTTGAGGGCGGACATCGCCATGCACCTGAATAAGGAGCTGCTGCAGCTGCCGCTGTTTGAGTCGGCCAGTAGGGGGTGTCTGCGCTCCCTGTCCCTCATCATCAAGACATCGTTTTGCGCCCCGGGAGAGTTCCTCATCCGCCAGGGAGACGCCCTGCAGGCCATCTACTTTGTCTGCTCCGGGTCCATGGAGGTGCTGAAGGACAACACTGTGTTGGCTATACTAGGTAAGGAGACATAGGGCACACAGACTCACGCACGCAGGCACACATGTACACACACACACACGCACCCAGGCACACACACATAAGTGCATATACCTGATGACACACACATTCTAACAGACCTGCTTTTGTTTTCTAAACAATCACACAATACACATGCATTTGCAGTGAATTACACAGCCTGGTCTCATAGACTAGACGTAGCATAGTAAACATATATCCGGGACACCCAGATTATGTTACGTTTGGTATTAGACTAAAGTAAGGTGGTTGGTCGGGGTGGATGGGTAGGCATAAAACACAAAAGCTACTTTGGCAACTACTTAGCATGTTAGCTAATCCTTCCCCTAACCCTAAACTTACCCCTAACCCCTAGCCTAGCTAACGATAGCCACCTAGCTAACGTTAGTGTTAACCACCTAGCTAATGTTAGTCACAACAAATTGGAATGTCACACTATTTGCAAATTCGTAACATATTGTTCAAACTGTAAATCGTATCATACATATCATACATATCATACAAAATGGATGATGGACATCCACAAATTCATGCATACCATATGAAACGTAACATATCACAATTGGTATGTCCCGGGTTTACATTTACTATGTTACGTGTACCCCTGAGTCCAGGTTGAAATACAGGGGACCACTGGATTGGAAACCCCCTAACCCCAATCTATACCAGTTTAAATCTAGTTAACCTTTACAGTATCAAGAAGCTGGTGCATCATATAAGTAAATATCTCATATGTTATATCTACAGGCTGATCTGTATTGATGGGAACTAGGCTATATTATGACCAGAGAGATCACTCCAGATTCAAGTAGAAATGTGGCATTTTTGCAGGTCCCCAGGATGTCAGGAGAAGCTGTCAAAACTGTCCACTAGGGGCAAAAAACAACAACTCAGGAGCTGGAATTAAACCAGCAGTCTATGGAGTTGGAGCTCACTGCTTAGACCACTGAGCCATCCATCCACAATGAGTTAGCAAGGCCAGTCTTAATTCATGGCTAAACTTAACCTGGAGGTGTTTTTCTGTTTTAACCCTATCCCAAACCTTAATCCTTGACTTAACCAATCAGAATGAATGCCTGAACTGTTAACCAATCGGAATTATTGCCTGATCTTAACCCTAGAGTTATTCCTATTTTAACCCTATCCCAAACCCTAACCCTTAACTTAACCAATCAGGGTGAAATGAAGTGAGTTACTAGGCAAAAATAGATGTTTGTCCAAGGACGTCAAGAAATGACATGAGACTGTGATATCTTGTTGCAGAATGAGGAATTATTGGCAGTTGGAAAAGTCATTCAAGGCCATGTAAAGAAACAACAAATTAATGTACAAGTACCCCCTCCCACACAGACAAACACACCCACACAGACAAACAGAGTTGACTGTGTGACAGACTGACATAGGATCCTGTCTCAGTACACTACCGGACAAAAGTTTTAGAGCACTCATTCAAGGGTTTTTCTTTATTTTTACTATTTTCTACATTGTACAATAATAGTGAATACATCAACACTATGAAATAACACACATGTAGTAACCAAATAAGTGTTAAACAAATCATAATATATTTTATATTGAAGATTCTTCAAATAACCACCCTTGCCTTGATGACAGCTTTGCACACTCTTGGCATTCTCTCAACCAGCTTCACCTGGAAAGCTTTACCAACAGTCTTGAAGGAGTTCCCACATATGCTGATCACTTGTTGGCTGCATTTCCTTCACTCTGCGGGTCCAACTCACCCCAAACCATCTCAATTGGGTTGAGGTCAGGTGACTGTGGAGGCCAGGTCATCTGATGCAGCTCTCCATCACTCTCCTTCTTGGTCAAATAGCCCTTACACAGCCTGGAGGTGTGTTGGATCATTGTCCTGTTGAAAAATAAATGATAGTCCCACTAAGCTCAAACCAGATGGGATGGCGTATCGCTGCAGAATGCTGTGGTAGCCATGCTGGTTAAGTATGCCTTGAATTCTAAAGAAATCACAGATGGTGTCACCAGCAAAGCAGCCCCATGCCATAACACCTCCTCCTCAATGCTTCACGGTGGGAAATACACATGTGGAGACCCTCCATTCATCCACACGTGTCTCACAAGGACACGGCAGTTGGAACCAAAAATCTCCAATTTGGACTCCTGACCAAAGGACAGATTTCCACCGGTCTAATGTCCACTGCTCGTGTTTCTTTGGACCAAGCAGGTCTATTCTTATTATTGGTGTCCTTTGGTAGTGGTTTCTTTGCAGAAATTCGACCATGAAGGCCTGATTCACACTGTCTCCTCTGAACAGTTGACGTTGAGATGTGTATGTTAGTTGAACTTTGTGAAGCATTTATTTGGGCTGCAATTTCTGAGACTGGTAACTCTAATGAAAGTATCCTCTGCAGCAGAGGTAACTCTGGTTCTTCCTTTCCTGTGGTGGTCCTCATGAGAGCCAGTTTCATCATAGCGCTTGATGGTTTTTTGCGGCTACACTTGAAGAAACTTTCAAAGTTCTTGAGGTTTTCGTATTGACTGACCTTCAAGTCTTAAAGTAAGGATGGACTGTCGTTTCTCTTTGCTTATTTGAGCTGCTGTTCTCATAATATGGACTTGGTATTTTACCAAATAGGGCTGTCTTCTGTATGCCCCTACTACCTTGTCACAACACAACTGATTGGCTCAATTGCTCAAAGAAGGAAATCAATTCCACAAATTCACTTTTAAGAAGGCACACCCATTAAATGAAATGCATTCCAGGTGACTACCTCATGAATCCGGTTGAGAGAATGCTACGAGTGTGCAAAGCTGTCATCAAGGCAAAGGGTGGCTATTTGAAGAAATTCAAATATAAAATATGTTTTGAATTGTTTAATTATTTTTTTGGTTACTACATATCTCGAAATGTGTTATTTCATTGTTTTGATGTCTTCACTATTATTGAACAATGTACAAAATAGTACACATTTTTTTTAACTCTTGAATGAGTATGTGTTCTAAAGCTTTTGACCAGTAGTGTAAAGTGGCCACAGTCAATAAATTTCACAGAGAGCTGACGTTCAATCAGACAGACCTGGAGACTGAGAGGAGACCTAGCTCATTGTTGTACTATCCTTGTGGGGACCAAAATTCTAAATCCTATTATCACTATCCCTTAATCCTAACCCTAACCCTTAACCCTTAACCCTTCCCACCCATTCCTTCTTACCCCTGTCGTGTCTTTGGCTATGCCGGATTAAGTGATATGACATGCTATTCTATAAAATAATTTATCCGTAATTAATATTACCTGATTGAGCTAATCATGTAAATGTAATTAACTAGAGAGTCAGGGCACCACGAAATAATATTTATAGAGCTATTATCTTCTGAATAAACTCTTAAAGAGAGTTTTTACATCAATAGCAGTCAATATTAATCATCACTTTAATTCAGTCTCATCTGAAAGTTGTACATTCTTGGTTATCTTCACGAACCCTGGCTAACAAGTTGAATCAGCAATACAAAATTTTGGTTTAATTATTTATTTACTAAATACCTAACTAATCACACACAATTACACATATACATAATTAATCATAACTTGATTACCAATTACGTCATGAAGGAAAACGTCCCTAGCGGGCGGAACAGATGACAGCTGTTTACACAAAAGAAAAGGGTCTGGGTTTGAGTGAAAGAGTGGGAAGACTGAGGAACAAAGAGCGAAGCTGTGCTATCGTAAATACAGTATCTTATGCATTCTAAATTACCGCCCATTTGGAGAAAAAAATGCAATAAATATTTACTCTGAGCTGCGCTTCGGTAGGTTAATGGTAGATGGAAGGCCGTATTGCCCAACCGAGTCCTTTGTGCTTTGAAGAATGTCTCTGCTGGTAAATTGGATACGTTGTAGTAATGTTGTTGTGTGGTAGACGGAATACTCTGTCTGTTCCTTCCTAAACTGTGTTTGCAGCTGCTGTTGCTAACTCAACGGATAGGAGGTATCACTTCTGTAATGAATAAGAGTTCAAAGTTCATACTATTCGCAACCAAAGCTCACGCTGATGTTGGCTTCGTTCTGTAGTTGTTATCTGAACCATTCTGACATTGGACCGTCGTCCTCACATCCTCGGAACAGGAGGTTATATTGTCGTCAAGGCTTTATATAGGAAGGGAGAGGAGGGCGTGTTTGAAAAGTTTTATAGCCCATGTCCCTTCACAGGGGCGGGCCACTGATTGAGCAGAGCCCTACCTTATGAAAATCCAAATCTCACATTTTAAATTGAACAACAATTCCATGTGAATCAGATAACTCTGATGTGTAGACTTTCCACTGTAGAGTTTGTCATCTTATCATTGATTGTCTCAGATGACAACCGAACTGACATCATATTCATTAAGTACCACCGCATCTGGATTACCAGAATATAGTTAATTTCCCCCCACCTTCTGATGTTCCCGGAATCTCTATGCTAACCAAGGGTTTTGCAAATATAACATCAGTAGGGTAGAGAGAGGAAAAAAGGGGGGAAGAGGTATTTATGACTGTCATAAATCTACCCACAGGCTAACGTCATGACACCCCGTCTTAGAGGGATACTGCTCCTACATAATTCTAGGGTCTATTGAACCATGTCCCCTCCCTCACAGCCCTCGTTCCATGGCCACACACATGAATTCAAATAGCCCTAATGCTGAAATGCAATGACAACTCCAGTGCCACTTCCTCTGTCTCTCGCTCTGTCTGTTTTCTTTCTCTGTCTCTGTCTCTCTCTGTCTCTCTCTGTCTCTCTCTGTCTCTCTCTCTCTCTCTCTCTCTCTCTCTCTCTCTCTCTCTCTCTCTCCTACTCTGTCTTGCTTTCCCTTTCTCTCCTTCCCTTTCTCTCTAAGTCTTCTCTTCTTTCCCCTGGATCCACACCCCCGTTTCAAGTTATATTTGACGTGCCTCAACTCAATATACAGCAGTAATCACGAAACCTTTGTCAACATAAATATACTTCTTCAGCGTATCACTATAGGCCCTGCGTTAAAGGACTAACCATTCCAGGCACGAAGACTCACACGTCAGTAGACACACACACTTTTCTAGCTCACGTCATCACCCACAAACACACACACTTCTGCTCCCGCCCGTGGACTAATGTATTGGCTCACACACACACACCTATCATCATTATGCACATACAGTGTTTTCAACCAGTGATGCATAAAAACATGAAACAACACACACAGCAAGCACATCTATTTACATATAAATGGAGGGGGAGCTGTGTCTTCCAAGTGTATTGTGTGATAGCAGACCCCATAGTCATGTGTAATGATGAAGGTCAAGCCTCTAGCGGTTAGCATCAAAATGGCTGCTTTAGTTTCCTCGTTTAAAGGTGATGATGTCCCACATGCAGCACTTGACTATCATTCAAAGATGCTATGTAAAGAGGGCGTTATATGGCCTCGGGGTCGGTAGCATTGCTGGTTTTCAAGCCTTACCCTCTAATGAGGGACTGATTGAGTCTTGACTTCCAGGGAAAGAAGAAAAGCATCAGCGTTGCTAACCTTGAGGCCCTGGTTTGAGTGTCGCTGGTGGAGGGTTTCACGTTGATGCATGATCCCCCTTCACTTTTCACTCTGCTGCCGTCCTTTACAGACCAGAGTGTTCAGCGGGACACATGTTCAGCCGACTGCAGACTGCGTGTGATTGTACAGCGTATTGCTGCCTTAATAGAGATGTTATGTGGTTGTATAAGCAGTGGGTCCCATCATGTGTGTGGTTCGATAGGTGTGTCTGTAGGGATAGGAGGGATAGGACGCACTTCTCTATGGGGTGCGTGTGTTCGCGTGCATGTGTATGTTATTGTAATGTGTAAATAGTGCAGAGTAGTCAGCAGTACATCGAGCTGTCCATCAACATAGTGTGTCAGACCTTCGTCTATCTGTCTGTCGCTGGAGCAGAGAGAGAGGGATTTGCGCACAGTATCATCTCCTTAAATATGTCCCCAAAGCAACATATCAAATGATCTCTATTCAAGTGGAAGGTCAAGTCAATACTTTGTGACTTTCTATAGGATGTGGTCTTTCATTCATTCCCTTTTTCTTGTTCAGTATATTCTCTTGTGTCTGTGTCTTTCTTGATTCTAACAGCACATCTCTAGCCTTTGTTTCTCTCCTTCCCTCGTGGGGGGGGGATAAGCAAGCAGCTCCTGTGTCTACTGACGTGTGAGTCTTCGTGCCTGGAATGGTTAGTCCTGTAGCACAGGAGCTATAGTGATGCGCTTTATGGTTACTACTGTATATTTAGTTGAAGCGCGTGGAATATAACTTTAATCAGGTATGGAGAGAGGGAGATAGACATAGAGAGAAAGAAAGGGAGACAGAGAGAGAGAGAGAGAGAGAGAGAGAGAGAGAGGAGAGAGACATAGAGAGAAAGAAAGGGAGACAGAGAGAGAGAGAGGGCGAGAGGGAGAGAGACATAGAGAGAAAGAAAGGGAGACAGAGAGAGAGAGAGGGCGAGAGGGAGAGAGACATAGAGAGAAAGATAGGGAGACATAGAGAGAGAGGGAGAGGGAGAGAGACATAGAGAGAAAGAAAGGGAGACAGAGAGAGAGAGAGGGCGAGAGGGAGAGAGACATAGAGAGAAAGAAAGGGAGACATAGAGAGGAGAGGGAGAGAGACATAGAGAGAAAGAAAGGGAGACAGAGAGAGAGAGAGAGAGAGAGAGAGAGAGAGAGAGAGAGAGAGAGAGAGAGAGAGAGAGAGAGAGAGAGAGAGAGGGAGAGAGAGAGACATAGAGAGAAAGAAAGGGAGACAGAGAGAGAGAGAGAGGGTGAGAGGGAGAGAAGAAGTGGCACTGGAGTTGTCATGGCATTTCAGCATTAGGGCTATTGGGATTCATGTGTGTCCATGGAACGAGGGTTGTGAGGGAGGGGACATGGTTCAGTAGACCCTAGAATTATGTAGGAGCAGTGTCCCTCTAAGACACGGTGAGAAGGCATGGGTGGAAATGCTCCAGATAGTCTAATTATG
This sequence comes from Oncorhynchus gorbuscha, assembly GCF_021184085.1. Classification (NCBI taxonomy): domain Eukaryota; kingdom Metazoa; phylum Chordata; class Actinopteri; order Salmoniformes; family Salmonidae; genus Oncorhynchus; species Oncorhynchus gorbuscha. The sequence continues at coordinate 66,353,918 of NC_060181.1, forward strand.
CACCTTTGTCCTACTGCTACTGGAAAATCAACAACAACAAAACCCTCTTCCAACACATTTGTTACTTGTTTTCAATGGGATTACACTGAGAATAATATAGTGAAGAATAGTACTTTGGAAATTCGCTGTACTTCCTCTGTAGATTTTCTTTGTGACTTCTTTCTCCATCCTCCTCCTCACTCCTGTTTCAAGCATCACTCTCTTCCTTAGTCTTGCTCTCCTTCTATCTCTGTGTGTTGGTGTCTTATAAAGTATTCATTATTTCTGTCTCCTCTCGCACGCATAGAGACAGAGAGAGACAGAGAGAGAGAGAGAGAGAGAGAGAGAGAGAGAGAGAGAGAGAGAGAGAGAGAGAGAGAGAGAGAGAGACAGAGAGAGAGACAGAGAGAGAGACAGAGAGAGAGAGAGAGAGAGAGAGAGAGAGAGAGAGAGAGACAGAGAGAGAGACAGAGAGAGAGAGAGAGAGAGAGAGAGAGAGAGAGAGAGAGAGAGAGAGAGAGAGAGAGAGAGAGAGAGAGAGAGAGAGATCATGCTCCAGTGGGTCTAGTCCTGTCTGTCTGCCCCCGGGGACTATGGAAGGGGACAGATAGGTGTTAGCGCTGAGCAGCCACCGACTGACTGGGTCCTCCTGGGGGATTTGTAGCTGGAGGTCAACTGAGCTGGAAACAGTTTTTTCTAACGTCACTAGGCAGAATAGAAAGGTGCCATCAGATAAACAGATGGAGGGATGGATATCAAATATCAAACTTTTTCAAATATACTGTCTTAGCCCAGTCACCACCATCCTGTGACAAATCCCTCTGTATGACTCAATGGCTTTTTGAGAAGGCCTTTCGTGTCGGTTTGGCCGGACGAGAGAGAGAATATCCAGGTGATAGCTATGATCCCTTAGTGATGCCACTTGTTATATCCACTTCAATCAGTGTAGATGAAGGGAAGGAGGCAGGTTAAATAAGGATTTGTAAGCCTTTTAAGCACTGAGACAACACTTTCCTGTGTCTATCAATAATGGTCCACCACCCAAAAGACATCCAACCAACTTGACACAAGTATGGGAAGCATTTTAATCAACATGGGCCAGCATCCCTGTGGAACGCTTTTGACACCTTGTAATCCATTCCACGACGAATTTAGGCTGTTCTGAGGGCAAGGGGGGGGGGGCAACTCAATATTAGGAAGGTGTTTGTAATGTTTGGTATACTCAGTGTGTGTGTGTGTGTGTGTGTGTGTGTGTGTGTGTGTGTGTGTGTGTGTGTGTGTGTGTGTGTGTGTGTGTGTGTGTGTGTGTGTGTGTGTGTGTGTGTGTGTGTGTGTGTGTGTGTGTGTGTGTGTGTGTGTGTGTGCGCACATTACAGTTTTTTTCAATTGTTAAAGTGCATTGGTCAAAACTGAAGTCACATTGTCAAAATTCTTCACACAGTCAGCGAAATAGAAGTCTGTGGACCAAACAGTGAATAATTTGTCATTGCTTTCACACAAAATGCATTCGATGACCACATTCTCCGAAATCCATGATCTCTTTTCTCATTCATACTCCACCACCTGCAAAACTATATATTTGCAGCATATGTTTTCAAATGCTGACACACTGTTTCCAAAACTGTTAAAAAACACATTCAAAACAGAGTGATGGCAAATGTTGTGCATTTCTGCAGTAACCAGATTGAAACAGAAAATCTCAGCAGAATATTTCATCATTCCAAACACAGCTGATTGTAATTTCAGCTGAAAGCCGACCCAAGTGTCCTGTTCTTAGTCTCGTTACCAAACACACAAAAGAGGACGGCTTCGGAATGATTTAGTTTGGAAACATGAATCAAGGAAGACGGGTTGGTGGGGAAAGAAGAGTGGCAGGGAGAGGGAGACTGCGTGGAGGACAAAGGAGAGGAAGACCAAGAGCGGTGGTCTCTAACGAGATAAGGGTCACAATTATTGACCATGTTGTAAACCATGGTCACTCTCTGAGAGAGGCCGGTTTAAGGGTGCAACCAAATCTGCAGCGTTCAACAGTTGCATTAACAGTACGAATTTTCCGGAAAAACCAACAGGTGAGATGTGTGTCCTTCAATGATAATTGAACTACATATTACAGTGCAATACAGTATGTTCACATTTTTAAATGTACTGACATTTTGAAATAAATGGATTGTTTTGTGTTTTTCAGTAGGATACAAAGGTTGCCTCCTACAGGAGGGAGAGGAAGAATATTATCAGATGTGCAGGAAATTGCCATTGTTGACATGGTAATTGGCAACAATGTAATAAAACTGCGGGCAATTTGGGACAGAGTGCTGGCAGACAATATCACTTTTGGGAATGTGAATACGGTCAGCACAACAACAGTTGCCGGAGTCCTAGAGAAACATAAAATAAGGAGGAAGCAGCTGGACTCGGTACCCTTCGAGAGAAGTGCCAGCGGAGGAGAGAGGGGCCAGAAACCTACCTTCGTTGTTGTGTGAGATAATGTGGCATTCCACCACTCTGCTGCAGTCACAGACTGGTTTGCTGCACATCCCAGGATGTCAGTATTATTCCTGCCTCCATACTCCCCCTTCCTAAAACCCATAGAGGAGGTTTTCTCTGCTTGGAGGTGGAAGGTTTATGACCACCATCCACATGACCAGATGTCCTTAATGGATACCATGAATGCGAGGTGTGGAGACACTTCTCCTGAAGACTGGCAGGGTGTGGAGACACTTCTCCTGAAGACTGGCAGGGTGTGGAGACACTTCTCCTGAAGACTGGCAGGGTGTGGAGACACTTCTCCTGAAGACTGGCAGGGTGTGGAGACACTTCTCCTGAAGACTGGCAGGGTGTGGAGACACTTCTCCTGAAGACTGGCAGGGTGTGGAGACACTTCTCCTGAAGACTGGCGGGGTGTGGAGACATTTCTCCTGAAGACTGCCAGGGTGTGGAGACACTTCTCCTGAAGACTGCCGGGGTGTGGAGACACTTCTCCTGATGACTGGTAGGGTGTGGAGACACTTCTCCTGAAGACTGCCAGGGTGTGGAGACACATCTCCTGAAGACTGCCAGGGTGTGGAGACACTTCTGAAGACTGGCAGGGTGTGGAGACACTTCTCCTGAAGACTGCCAGGGTGTGGAGACACTTCTCCTGAAGACTGGCAGGGTGTGGAGACACTCCCCCTTGAAGACTGGCAGGGTGTGGAGACACTTCTCCTGAAGACTCGCAGGGTGTGGAGACACTTCTCCTGAAGACTGGCAGGGTGTGGAGACACTTCTCCTGAAGACTGGCAGGGTGTGGAGACACTTCTCCTGAAGACTGGCAGGGTGTGGAGACACTTCTCCTGAAGACTGGCAGGGTGTGAAGACACTTCTCCTGAAGACTGGCAGGGTGTGGAGACACTTCTCCTGAAGACTGGCGGGGTGTGGAGACATTTCTCCTGAAGACTGGCAGGGTGTGGAGACACTTCTCCTGAAGACTGGCAGGGTGTGGAGACACATCTCCTGAAGACTGCCAGGGTGTGGAGACACATCTCCTGAAGACTGCCAGGGTGTGGAGACACTTCTCCTGAAGACTGCCAGGACTGCCAGAACTAGAACCCTCACAGTACTGTACAGTATGAGTGATTATACTATACATGTTGATGAGAACTAGAACCCTCACAGTACTGTACAGTATGAGTGATTATACTATACATGTTGATGAGAACTAGAACCCTCACAGTACTGTACAGTATGAGTGATTATACTACACATGTTGATGAGAACTAGAACCCTCACAGTACTGTACAGTATGAGTGATTATACTATACATGTTGATGAGAACAAGAACCCTCACAGTACTGTACAGTATGAGTGATTATACTATACATGTTGATGAGAACTAGAACCCTCACAGTACTGTACAGTATGAGTGATTATACTATAATGTAGTCTTTTTTGTCATTATAATTGCAGCCCTGGAATTTCAGGAATTTGTTTTTTGTTTCAACTTTTTATTTTTCACAATAAAATGTCTACATGCAAAGATATATCAAAAATAAAGGCTATTGAAGCAAATAGCTGCATTTCTGATTCATTCTTGTTACATATACTTTAGTACAGTCAATAAAGTGAAAATGTGTTCTTATTCTATGAAATACTGATTTATGTGACAAATCATTCAAACTTCAAAGACAAGTTCATAATTTATGTAGTGCTCCCTGTTACTGTTTTTTAGGTCAGTGTGTTAGGAGTGACTATGCTTTCTGAGTGAGAATGGTTGATAGAGTGGCTTGAGTATTGACCGATGCTTGTTAGCAATTGAAAAAAATGTAAGAACACCATAACTCTAACCAGTCATCAAACCAGTATCATCTGACCTTTTGAGACCCTGACATGATCTATGGGTCACGTGTGTCATAGATCCACATGTCAGGGTCTCAAAAGGTCAGATGATACTGGATTGATGACTGGTTAGAGTTATGGTGTTCTTAATGTTTGGTATACTCTGTGTGTGTGTGTGTGTGTGTGTGTGTGTGTGTGTGTGTGTGTGTGTGTGTGTGTGTGTGTGTGTGTGTGTGTGTGTGTGTGTGTGTGTGTGTGTGTGTGTGTGTGTGTGTGTGTGTGTGTGTGTGTGTGTGTGTGTGTGTGTATTAATCTGCCAAGCTCCCAGCCTATATCTCTAATTGTGGCACACACATGAATGAGAAGGAAGGCAGGTGAGCCACATCACAGCTCAGATTATTAATGGATGGATATGAAAGGATTAAAACCCTTGGATTATCAATCCAGAGCTGTAAAACCAAGCAGGGAGCAGTGGAGCACGGCCCATAGAGTACATCTAGCTAGGTCTACTTTCAAACACAGAGGTGCCTGGGAGTCTCTCTCTCAATTTCAATTGAGAGAGAGAGAGAGAGAGAGAGAGAGAGAGAGAGAGAGAGAGAGAGAGAGAGAGAGAGAATGGTAGAGTCTGCTGGGTGGAGATAAGGGTGAAGAGGTAGAGAGAAGTTTCACACAGTGGGGCCCTTCCCTCTTCCCTCTATCACCCCATTCCTCATTCTGTCCAGCCCCCGGGAGCCCCTTCCCCTCCTCATTGCTATAAGTGTCTTGCTCTCGCTGTCTTTCTCTTTCTCTCTCTCAATACAATTTCAATTTAAGGGCTTTATTGGCATGGGAAACATATATTTACATTGCCAAAGTAAAATATATAATAAACAAAAGTTCCAAAAGATCATCTGAGGGAGGCGCTGCAGTCGGCTTCGTCCATCACCCAACCACATTACCACAAACACACACACACACACACACACACACACACACACACACACACACACACACACACACACACACACACACACACACACACACACACACACACACACACACACACACACACACACACACACACACACACACACACACACCTACATTCTCATACTTTATTTAGTGCAATGAAACAAAGAGCACCAAATTACATACCGGTATGCTTAATGACTACTCCTATTAATAGTCATCATCCATACTGTACACATGACCTCAATATACTGTAATAATTCAACAGGGCTTTTTACTGACTGCATCACACATACACACACAAATTACACTTATACACACCGTTTCCACACAAATATGTCTTTCTGATGTTGGAATAATTGGAAAAGCTCGGTCAAAAGCACAGACTGCATGTGACGTAATATGTGTGTGTGTTTTCCTTCATACCCCCAGGGAAAGGGGACTTGATTGGCAGTGATTCTCTGACCAAGGAGCAGGTGATTAAGACCAATGCCAACGTGAAGGCCCTGACCTACTGTGACCTGCAGTACATCAGTCTGAAGGGGCTGAGGGAGGTGCTGAGGCTCTACCCAGAGTATGCTCAGAAGTTCATCTCCGAGATACAACACGACCTCACATACAATCTCAGAGAGGGCCACGGAGCTGACGTGAGTAAAACCGCAACACGTGCAGGCATACACTACTAAACATGCAGTAAAAACATGCACACACACACATGCACAATATCACACACACACAGACACACACGCACACACGCACACACGCACACTAGTACATTGTTAGGCGTACAGCCTGCAGCTGTACCCGGTTTGTTTGATCAACAGAGAACATTGAGTGAGGAGGGATGGTTTGTCTGTGTGCATGTGTGTATGTCTGTCTCTCTGTGTGACAGTGGTGAGACTAGTAACAAAATGGAGTCCCTCTCTTCTCTCTGTGTTATCTGCTAATGCTGCATTATAAAACTCTGAGGGACTTGCCTGAGGGGACATTCACCTTCAGAGGCCACATCATGCATTGTATGCATAATCACTACTCCACCTCCCCTCTCCCTCCTCAGAATACACAAACACACGCACCACTCCCAGTGCAGTGGAGTCAAACTCAATGAGACAGGAATAGCAGCGTTCAGCGGTTTGGAGTGTGTGCCGGAGCTAAGAATAGCGCCGGGGATGTCAGTGGCTCTCGCTGACAGGCTGTGTCCCCTGCAGGTCCTGCTAAGATTGGATCCTGCAGGATAAAAATAGCCCAGGCAGTGGAGGAGAGAGGAAGGAGGAGGGAGGAGAGAGGAAGGAGGAGGGAGGAGAGAGGAAGGAGGAGGGAGGAGAAGGAGGGAGGAGGGAGGAGAAGGAGGGAGGAGGGAGGAGAAGGAGGGAGGAGGGAGGAGAAGGAGGGAGGGCTCAGCGCTCTTTCTTCTTTTTTTCTCCTGTTCACAACCACTTCCTTCAAACACACGCAAGAGGTCTGTCTCCACCTTTCACAGAATACCATGTCTATTTGTAACTCCCACTTTCTAATCTTAGCTTACAGCCCCAAAGGCTGTGTTTGTGTGTCTGTGTGTGTCTGTGTGTGTCTGTGTGTGTCTGTGTGTGCGTGTTGTCGTGCGCATGAGCATGTATGCATGCGTGTTTGTGTTTGTTTGTCTCATATAGCATCCAAAGAGCTTATTCCTTATCGGCCAACGTTGTGATGGCATCGCCGGGGTCTAAGGTGGGTTCTGCTTTACCGGGGTCTACGGTGGGCTCTGCTATTCCTGTCATTTGTGGGTGGGGGGGGGCAATTTAGAGGAGCCCCTGGTGGGGCTAGGGTTGGGCTGAGGGCTCCGGCTCGGAATGGACAGCAGCCATCAACCATTATTATGGGAAGCTCAATGGTTAGATTGGTGGAAGTCCGAAATTCCCGTACACTTTGTTTTCCTGAAGCTATTGGATTTATCAGAAGTCATGCCCATCACGAAACAGATTCCTGCTCGGAAAATGTATTGTCTTCGCAACAACTCAGGTTATCTTGACAGAGGGGTATTAAATCTGAATTTCTTGAGATTCAAAAAGGTGTTCCTCAGGGTTTGAATTTCGGTCCATTATTGTTCACCTTGTATATTAACGACATAGGAAACACTGTTAGTACTTGTAGAATTCCTCTCTATGCAGATGATCACACAGTTTTGTATTCCTGTGCCACCTCGGTGCAGCAGGCCATTTGTGGTCTTCAGCATGACTTTGATTCAATTCAGAAATCACTTACGGATCTCAAATATGTGTTAAATACAAGTAAAACCATGTACGCAGTCTACCAGTCTGCAATATTTTATCACAGGGGACAATTTTAGGACTCATCATTGTAGTCTGTATAAAATGTGGGATGGACCTCTCTGTCTGTAAGAAGAGAGCTGCAATCTCTTTGATTTACTTACAAAGAAATCTTACAGAAACCCCCTTCATATATAACTTCATTAGTTAAGTTAAGAATCATAAGTTAACAAACCAGTTCTCAGGAATGGATCACATTAGAGATCCCTTGAGTCTTTTGTTTTTGTGCCCCTAATTTGTGAAACAATATGCAGAGTTGACTGCAGTTACATGTGCTGGTGCCACTCAGGAAGTTTAAATTATTGATTGAGGACCTCCGTGTAGTTGAATGTGATTTATTTTATTAAGTATGTTGATTTTGTTATTGGGTGCTGAGAGAGAGAGAGAGAGAGAGAGAGAGAGAGAGAGAGAGAGAGAGAGAGAGAGAGAGAGAGAGAGAGAGAGAGACAGAGACAGAGACAGAGACAGAGAGAGAGAGAGAGAGAGAGAGAGAGAGAGAGAGAGAGACAGAGACAGAGAGAGAGAGAGAGAGAGAGAGAGAGAGAGAGAGAGAGAGAGGGGGGAGGGGGCGGGGGAGAGGGAGAGGGGGCGGGGGCGGGGGGTGCTGGAGGGAGGAGGGTTTGGGAACTTTGTGAAAGCAGCAATGAATGTATTCTGTCCCCACTGTCTCTGCTGATTCACTTACTTCTGACTGAAAGACTGAGACTCATGAGCCAGGCGCTGGAGGGAACACAATGTACTGGGTACACCAGTCAGTTCTGTGCACCCTGTAGTGTACGCATAGACACACTTACAAACACATGTAGTAAACACACACACACGTTCAAACCACAGGAGGCTGCTGAGGGGAGGACGGCTCATAATAATGTCCGGAATGGAGCAAATGGAATGGCATCAAACACAAGGTTTCTGCTCCATCCGTTACCATGAACCCATCCTCTCCTATTAAGGTGCCACCAACCTCCTTGATACCAACTCCGTGGCCTTGTGGTTAGTGTCCGCCCTGAGATTGGAAGGTTGTGAGTTCAATCCCTGGCTGAGTCATACCAAAGATTGTAAAAATGGGACCTGATGCATCTCTGCTTGGCACTCAGTATGAACGGGATTGGGGGTAAGTCCCTGCGACAGACTAGCATCCTGTCTAGGGGGTGTACTGGTACATCAAGCTGACTCACTACAGAAACAGGAGACAGACTAGCGTCCTGTCCAGGGGGTGTACTTGTACATCAAGCTGCCTCGCGCTACAGAAACAGGAGACAGACTAGTGTCCTGTCCAGTGGGTGTACTGGTACATCAAGCTGCCTCGCTCTACAAAAACAGGAGACAGACTAGTGTCCTGTCCAGTGGGTGTATTGGTACATCAAGCTGCCTCGCGCTACAAAAACAGGAGACAGACTAGTGTCCTGTCCAGTGGGTGTACTGGTACATCAAGCTGCCTCGTGCTACAAAAACAGGAGACAGACTAGTGTCCTGTCCAGTGGGTGTACTGGTACATCAAGCTGCCTCGTGCTACAAAAACAGGAGACAGACTAGTGTCCTGTCCAGGGTGGTGTACTGGTACATCAAGCTGTCTCATTACAGAAACAGGAGACAGACTAGTGTCCTGTCCAGGGTGGTGTACTGGTACATCAAGCTGCCTCGTGCTACAAAAACAGGAGACAGACTAGTGTCCTGTCCAGTGGGTGTACTGGTACATCAAGCTGCCTCGTGCTACAAAAACAGGAGACAGACTAGTGTCCTGTCCAGTGGGTGTACTGGTACATCAAGCTGCCTCGTGCTACAAAAACAGGAGACAGACTAGTGTCCTGTCCAGGGTGGTGTACTGGTACATCAAGCTGCCTCATGCTACAGAAACAGGAGACAGACTAGTGTCCTGTCCAGTGGGTGTACTGGTACATCAAGCTGCCTCGCGCTACAGAAACAGGAGACAGACTAGTGTCCTGTCCAGGGTGGTGTACTGGTACATCAAGCTGCCTCATGCTACAGAAACAGGAGACAGACTAGTGTCCTGTCCAGAGTGTGTACTGGTACATCAAGCTGCCTCATGCTACAGAAACAGGAGACAGACTAGTGTCCTGTCCAGGGTGGTGTACTGGTACATCAAGCTGTCTCATGCTACAGAAACAGGAGACAGACTAGTGTCCTGTCCAGAGTGTGTACTGGTACATCAAGCTGCCTCATGCTACAGAAACAGGCTCGCTTCTGCTACTTACATACAACCTACTGGGGTTCACACACACGAGCGTGCTCTTGCTTTCATGTCCACACGCAAGCACACGCACACACACACACACACGCACACACACACACACACACACACACACACACACACACACACACACACACACACACACACACACACACACACACACACACACACACACACACACACACACACACACACACACACACACACACACACACACACACACACTGCATCATACACGAACGTTTAACAAATGTGCACACATGCTCACAGTCTAGATAGGCTGCAGATAAATACTCATCCTTAAACATTCTGACTAAACACACACTTACACGCTTGCTTGCATTCCAGCATGCTTGTGGCCATGGAGGTCTGCACACGCCATGCATACATTAAACACATCATGTGAATGTGAAGGAACACAGGCACGTGAACACACCCACCCCCGCACAGTAAAGCAGCCCCTGCTTGCCTTTGGAGCTGTGAGCTAAGATTAGAAAGTGGGAGTTAAAAATAGACTCTCTACTGTGAAGGGCAAACTGATATGAGGGGAGTGGGGGATGACAGTAGAAGAAAGGACAGAGAGAGGGGGAGGAAGGAACGAATGTCTTTGATCAAGGTGAAAGAAGGGAAGAAAAGAGAAAGAGTGGGGCGTTGGCGGAGTATGGTGGAATATCGCACCCATTCATTAGCTCACTTACTGAATAGGCCTGTGGACATGGATTCAGGTACAAGCTCTCTGTTTAGATAGTGGATGAGATCTGCATACACACACACCCACCACCCCACCTGGCAACAGCTGGCATCACCTGACATTTGTAAGGGCAGAACAAATAGAACACACCTCCTCCTTCATCTCCATCCATCTTTCTCCCTCTCTGTCTCAGCCATGTACACCAACATGCCACCTTTCCAATCCATTAGTAATGTGTTGTAGCAGGTGGTGTTTGTTGTCTAAGACTAGTGGATTTAGCCTGTCCTTTTCAACATTACGCCTTCTCATGTAATCTCACAGCCCGTTAATTGATGCTCTGTTTGGCTGCACGGGTTATGGAAGTCATTTGTGTGCCTCTGAGGACATTGTTGAATTATTAATTTGGGGTTGGCGAGGGGTGGGCTGGGTGAGAGGGGGCATGGAGGGACAAAGGTGTTTGAGGAATGGATCTATCATACACAAACTCAGAGAGAGAGAGAGAGAGAGAGAAAGAGAGAAGCTGGGAGTAGAGTTGTACAAGTCTGCCTCCCACTGGTACTCTGTTGCTACTGCATCCACTGCACTGGCTGGTCTTCTTGTGGAATGGATCACTCTCCTCTCCTTCCACTAGCCTGGTCAGAAAACAGTAACAATAATACCGTTTCATATTTTGCAGATTTGTAGGAACTGGATATAATACAGGTAACTGCCAAAATAAAGGAAACACCAACATAAAGTGTCTTAATTAATAGGGTGTTGGGCCACAACGAGCCAGAACAGCTTCAATGCACCTTGACATAGATTCTATATGTCTGGAACTCTAATGGAGGGATGTGACACCATTCTTCCACGAGAAATTCCATCATTTGAAGTTTTGTTGATGGTGGTGGAAAACGCTGTCTCAGGAGCCGCTTCAGAATCTCAACAGGGATGAGACCTGGTTACTGAGAAGGTCATGACATATGGTTTACATCATTTTCTCATCAAACCATCCAGTGACCACTCGTGCCCTGTGGATGGAGGCATTGACATTCTCTGGGGGCAAAATAATGGCCTGCCCAGCATTTTTGTACATGACCCTAAGCATGATGGGATGTTAAGTTACCTGTACCCATCTGTATAGAATTCCCTGTTATCAGATTACCATTCTCATCTCTCTCTCTCTCTCTCTCTCTCTCTCTCTCTCTCTCTCTCTCTCTCTCTCTCTCTCTCTCTCTCTCTCTCTCTCTAGGTTGACTGGGAGAGTAACGGAGGCCTGGTGAAGAAGCTTTCTTCCATTAAGGAGGATGAGGAGGGTGATGAAGAACAGAGCTCTGTATCGTGTGCCCCCCGTTCCCCTTTACGTCTCACCAGGGTTCTTAATTCGCCCCTGCGCTCCCCCTGCTGCCCCCTCGGCCCTTCCGCCCCCCCTCAGAACACGCCCGCCCCGCCACCCTGCAGATACCTGTGGTCAGCTTCAGCAGCGCACCGCCGGAGCTTAGTCCCAGGTAGGAGAAACACACACAGACTCACTCCCATACACACACAAATCATACACCACAGTTTGTATACAGTTTTAACAAGCTGGTTTAAACTCAGGCAGAGGATTAAATTGCTGTAATACAGTAGACTTGTCTATTTCATGGTGGCTGGTAGAGGAACTGGAACTGAACACAATTAACACTTGAGCGTTGATCCTCCAGTGCCTGTCTGGCTGCCATGGCAACTAACTGATGGTGCTATTGGGTCCCAGCGGAGGGAGTGTGGATTTCCCTCCACACCAGGCAGCAGGCTCAGTATGCAACAAGATCTCACAAAATGTTGAAATTGACTTCAGAATCCAATGTTTGTCCATGAGACTAGCGGGTTCAAACCCAGTGCTACGCAATCGTTTTTTGGTTTAAGCTTATCCCAAATCTTAACCTCTTACCTTAACCAGAACCTACTTGATGGGAATATAGCGCTCACCGTTGCCCCTAGTGGCCGGTATTGAAGGCGATTCCCGATTTCGTATTTGTCGAATATTACTTTGGATCTTGAGTGACCTGGCTGCAGAGAGAGAGTGAGAGTGAGTGAGTGAGTGAGTGAGTGAGTGAGTGAGTGAGTGAGTGAGTGAGTGAGTGAGTGAGTGAGTGAGTGAGTGAGTGAGTGAGTGAGTGAGTGAGTGAGTGAGTGAGTGAGTGAGTGAGTGAGTGAGTGAGTGAGTGAGTGAGTGAGTGAGTGAGTGAGTGAGTGAGTGAGTGAGTGAGTGAGTGAGTGAGTGAGTGAGTGAGTGAGTGAGTGAGTGAGTGAGTGAGTGAGTGTGTGTGTGTGTGTGTGTGTGTGTGTGTGTGTGTGTGTGTGTGTGTGTGTGTGTGTGTGTGTGTGTGTGTGTGTGTGTGTGTGTGTGTTCAGCACACTGCATAGCCCGCCTGCCAGCCCTGCTTGAGAAGCCCACACCTGACATGTACTCAGTGGGGTGGCAGCTGTGTTGCTGTTTGAACATAACATCTGGAGCCAGAGGGAGAGAGAAGAGACCTACAGTAGAGTAGAGGGGGAGAGACAGAGGGAGAGAGAAGAGACCTACAGTAGAGTAGAGGGGGAGAGACAGAGGGAGAGAGAAGAGACCTACAGTAGAGTAGAGGGGGAGAGACAGAGGGAGAGAGAAGAGACCTACAGTAGAGTAGAGGGGGAGAGACAGAGGGAGAGAGAAGAGACCTATAGTAGAGTAGAGGGGGAGAGAAGAGACCTACAGTAGAGTAGAGGGGGAGAGACAGAGGGAGAGAGAAGAGACCTACAGTAGAGTAGAGGGGGAGAGAGAGGGAGAGAGAAGAGACCTACAGTAGAGTAGAGGGGGAGAGAGAGGGAGAGAGAAGAGACCTACAGTAGAGTAGAGGGGGAGAGACAGAGGGAGAGAGAAGAGACCGACAGTAGAGTAGAGGGGGAGAGAAGAGACCTACAGTAGAGTAGAGGGGGAGAGAAGAGACCTACAGTAGAGTAGAGGGGGAGAGAAGAGACCTACAGTAGAGTAGAGGGGAGAGACAGAGAAGAGACCTACAGTAGAGTAAAGGGGGAGAGAAGAGACCTACAGTAGAGTAGAGGGGGAGAGAAGAGACCTACAGTAGAGTAGAGGGGGAGAGAAGATACCTACAGTAGAGTAAAGGGGGAGAGAAGAGACCTACAGTAGAGTAGAGGGGGAGAGAAGAGACCTACAGTAGAGTAAAGGGGGAGAGAAGAGACCTACAGTAGAGTAGAGGGGGAGAGAAGAGACCTACAGTAGAGTAGAGGGGGAGAGACAGAGAAGAGACCTACAGTAGAGTAAAGGGGGAGAGAAGAGACCTACAGTAGAGTAGAGGGGGAGAGAAGAGACCTACAGTAGAGTAGAGGGGGAGAGAAGAGACCTACAGTAGAGTAAAGGGGGAGAGAAGAGACCTACAGTAGAGTAGAGGGGGAGAGAAGAGACCTACAGTAGAGTAGAGGGGGAGAGAAGAGACCTACAGTAGAGTAGAGGGGGAGAGAAGAGACCTACATTAGAGTAGAGGGGGAGAGACAGAGAAGAGACCTACAGTAGAGTAAAGGGGAGACAGAGAAGAGACCTACAGTAGAATAGAGGGGGAGAGAAGAGACCTACAGTAGAGTAGAGGGGGAGAAGGAATGAGGAAGGCAGGGCTGAACATAGGCTTAAATCCTCCACTCCTCTGACAACTGTTTTCCCCCTCTTTCATTATCTCGATCCTCACTCTCTCCTCCTCTCGCTTTCTCTCCCTCTAGGTTTGTGGATGGTATTGAGACAGAGAGAAATGTGAACTCAACCCAAAAGTTTGAGTTTAGCTCCAGTCTTCTACACAGTGGTCCACCATCCCCAGGACTAGGTAATACAATCTCCTCTCCACCAGTCTGTTGCTGCTCTCTCTCCAACATGTACTTACCCCTCGGTCTGTGTGCGTGTGCGTGCGCGTGCGCGCGTGTGTGTGTGTGTGTGTGTGTGTGTGTGTGTGTGTGTGTGTGTGTGTGTGTGTGTGTGTGTGTGTGTGTGTGTGTGTGTGTGTGTGTGTGTGTGTTCGTGTAGGGATCCAGGAGCAGTCAGAAATCAAACAGAGTGTCTCTAAGCTGAGTGACGAGGTGAGTGGTTCTAGCTGGTCAACAATCATCACTGTTTTCAGGGTGATCCATAAAAACATTTCAATTACTGATCATTAATCTAAAACATAATATACAGTAACATAACACGTTAAAACACTAATATTCCAGTTTCAGTCACACTCATGCATCTCTCGTCTGTGTCCACAGATGAGCAGTCTCTCCCAGCAAGTCTCTCAGCTCAGCCAGGAACTGCAGGAAATGACCCGCCTGCTCCGGCCCCTCCTCCTCGTGGCGTCTCAGCCAATCCTGACAGCCATGCCGCCCATCCTGACTCCACCCCCCAGCAGTGCCAGCCAACCGTCCTCCAGGACACCTCTGGTGGTCCCACCTCCAGCCCCGCCCTGCTCCCCACAACCCCACCCCCGGCGAACGCAGTCCTGCTCACTATTGGACGTGGACAGTGCTGACACAGGGAGGGTGGACCTGCCAGGTTGCCTCCTCCCCACCTCCCCTCCACAGAGGCCTCCAGCCCAGGCCCATTCTCCAATCTCCCCAGGGAGATGCTCCAAGGACTTACTCCGCTCCAACCCCCCTTCCCCTGGGACAGGAGACACAGAGGGGTCCACCCACCTCTCCAACGGTTCTAACCACTCCAACCTCCCGGTCTCTAGCAACGGGTTCTTCCCTGTTCAGGACCATCCTCCCCTTGCCTCCCGCACCCCGTCCCCGTCCCTTTCCTTCTCACTGTCTCTCTCCTCCTCGCCCTCCTGCTCTCCCTGCCAGGGACCCCACCATTCTCGACCAGGCAGTCACAGTAGCCACAGCAGGGGCCTGTTCCCCCCGACTCCCTCCCAGGAGACCCCACCCCCGCCTTCCTCCCATTGCTCTGCTCCCCCGTCACTCATCTCCTCGCCTGGAGACCATAGGCTGAGGGTGGTCAGCCCCACCTTTTCCTCCTCCACTAACCTCATCCCTCCCACGTCCTGTCTTAACCCCTCGCCCTTCTTCCCGGGGCCGTTCTCCCTGGACTCTCTGAGGGGGGAGACACAGGGGGGCCCCAGGCTGGAGGCAGGACAACTGGAGCTTGAGATGCAGGAGTGGGGAGGGGAGAGGGGGGAGGGATGCTCCCAAATGATGGAACACATCAGCTACATCGATGAGGAAGGGCCAGCTCTGTGACAGAGAGGCAGATTACATGCAAGAAGAAACAGTAGAAGAGAGAATGACAAGGAGAAGAGAGGAGAAAATGTAGCTGGTCCAGAGAGCAACGCTGAACCTGTGATATGCACACAGACAGACATATAGACAAATGAATAGACAAACAGTGAGATGGTCAGGTGGAAGCCAATGGCACTGAAAAAGATCCCACCAGGACAGTAGCATGACACCTAATCTAACGGTAGTCTAATCAGGCGATCTGGCCATGTTCTGGTCATGTTAAAGCAACAAATCCTTCGGTATCTGTGGACGTCATGATGTCATAAGTGAAATGTGCATCCTTTTCCCTACCCCTCTGCTGACTCCATAGAGAGCATGTTGCCCTTGCCAGATTTTCCCAACCTACCACCCCTTCATGACATGACATAGGACTGGAAATGTACACTCATATTCAGCCTCTGTCATGTAGATTCAGTATCATACTAACATATATTGCTTGGATATCACCATAGCTGATGTGGAGTTAATTTACTTAATATTACTACTTCATATTCCTTCAGAGTTTCTCTTTAGATACATTGGGACCTGTTTCTCTGCTACTTGTTATATGGAGGGTTATTTGTTAGTCTAATGGGGTCATCCAAAACTATCTCCACAAACTACACACACAATGGCACTGTGGTCTTCTATATAATGACACCCTCAGTGTTGATCCAGCATTCATAGTAAAGCCTACACACCTTAGTTTCTCTCCCTCTAACAATATAAAAACACTACAAGAGAATCAGTGAGCTTACAAGACACATGGATCCCACCGAAACATGAAGACAACACTACTGTAGAGTAGATGTTAAAGGGCAACTCCACCACTTTTCAACCTCATGTTCATTATCTCCAGCAAAATACCAGTCAACATATGTGTAAAAGTTTTGTAGAAGAAAAATCTTTAGTTAAAAAGTTCTACCCGATGACTAGCCTGATTGATGACTCGCACTAAATGATTCCGCGGCTCTGTCGTTCGCTACATACTTTAGTCTGAGACTGCCATCATTGAAGTCATCTGTGGTGACGAGTGGCATTGTACAACACAAAGTCCCTTTAATACTCTGATTGGTTCGCCTCTAACCAATCAGAGTATTAAAGCCTCTTTTGCCAAGCGTGTTCTGGCACTGGCCCAAGCCATCAGTGTCTTGACCAATCAGACGGCCCTGAATTTGTTCGCAATCGGTGAAGGGTCAGGGAGGTACTCAGAGCCAGACTCAATGCAGAGAAGAAACTAACGTCTGTGGGCGTGGAGTATAGTCGGAGCAAGGAGCCTGGGGAGCCAACCCGATGACATCGTCAAAAGTTAAAACATTTCAAAAACTTTCATTTTCAAACACTATGAAATTTGCGGTGATATGGGGAGCAAGAAAATACCCTCCCTTGGGCTAAAAATTCATTGCAGGTTTTGAAAATCAGTTTTTTACTTTTAATCCTACCCTGTGATGTCACAGAGAAGCATCTTTTTAACCACAGAAATGTGCTGTTTTCACATACACTACCATTCAAAAGTTTGGGGTCACTTAGAAATGTCCTTGTCCATTGAAATAACATCAAATTGATCAGAAATACAGTGTAGACAATGTTAATGTTGTAAATTACTATTGTAGCTGTAAATGACAGATTTTTTATGGAATATCTACATAGGTGTACAGAGGCCCATTATCAGCAACCATCACTCCTGTGTTCCAATGGCACGTTGTATTAGCTAATCCATGTTTATCATTTTAAAAGGCCAATTTATCATTAGAAAACATTTTGTTAGCACAGCTGAAAACTCTTGTTTTGATTAAAGAAGCAATTCAACTGGCCTTCTTTAGACTAGTTGAGTATCTGGAGCATCAGAATTTCTGGGTTTGATTACAGGCTCAAAATGACCAGAAACAAAGTATTTTCTTCTGAAACTTGTCAGTCTATTCTTGTTCTGAAAAATTAAAGCTATTCCATGCGAGAAATTGCCACGAAACTGAAGATCACGTACACTACTCCCTTCACAGAACAGTGCAAAATGACTCTAACCAAAATAGAAAAGGGAGTGGGAGGCCCCGGTGCACACCTGAGCAAGAGGACAAGTACATTAGAGTGTCTAGTTTGAGAAACAGACGCCTCACAAGTCCTCAACTGGCAGCTTCATTAAATAGTGCCCGCAAAAAAAACAGTCTCAATGTCAACAGTGATGAGGTGACTCCGGGATGCTGGCCTTCTAGGCAGAGTTCCTCTGTCCAGTGTCTGTGTTCTTTTGCCCATCTTAATCTTTTATTTCTATTGGCCGGTCTGAGATGTGGCTTATTCTTTGCAACTCTAGCCATTTTGAGCCTGTAATCGAACCCAGAAATGCTGATGCTCCAGATACTCAACTAGCCTAAAGAAGGCCAGTTTAATTGCTTCTTTAATCAGAACAAGTTTTCAGCTGTGCTAACATAATTGCAAAAGTTTTTTTTAGTGATCAATAAGCCTTTTAAAATGATATACTTGGATTAGCCAACACAACGTGCCATTGGAACACAGGGGTGATGGTTTAAATTATAGCCATTTCCAGCTACAATAGTAATTTACAACATTAACAATGTCTACACTGTATTTCTGATCAATTTGATGTTATTTTAATGGACTAAAAAATGTGCTTTTCTTTCAAAAACAAGGAACTTTCTAAGTGACCCCAAACTTTAGAATAGTAGTGTATGTAGACACTTCCCACTGGGCACAGACATCATTTTAAAAAATCGTTTTATTTACATTTGGTTGAGATATCAGGTAAAAAAATCTAATTTAAAAAAGGTTCCCTTACGTTGATAACTTTTTGTAAACCCAAACAGTTTTCCACATTGAATCAACATCATCAAATAGATTTTTAAACAACCAGTTTTTGCCCAGTGGTTGGTTTGGTGCTGAGATGATGAATGAGGTTGAAAAGTGGCAGAATTACCCTTTAAGAGGGAGATCTAAGGGCGGCACCAGCCTGCCAAAGACAGTCTAGGTTTAGGTTTTGGAGGCTATGCACAGTGGGGGATGAGGGGAATAAGAAGCAGACAGACAGATTGTACAGTGAAGAGTTCCCACATCAAACCAATTTTTAGCCATCCAGCCATTCGTGCCTTCTTCAAACACACACTGCTAGTCGTACACATATACAGCACATAGCCATTCTTTCACATATCATTCACAGATGGGAATGCTGTGATTTATAAACCATTGACTATTCAATTATGAACACTGCACTTTTATTTTGAAAAGTAAGTTATGTATTTGTGTTAGTAAATTATATATTCTGGCAATATCTTGTTGAAAATGCAGAGGCGTGTTCTGGCCCTTTTCCATCCATCACTAGTTGTTCAACCAGACATCTCCACTTCAACAGCTTCATATGAAAGCCCACATGCACCAACACACACTATTGCCATGTCCCCAGCATCATCTGCAACCCATGAACAATTGTCAACCTCTGGATAACACAGACTTATCCTACAATGCTCAGATACTGCTAAATTGGTCAGAGGCCTAATTTTACTAGCATCGTCTGATGCGCTGTGTACTTGGAATGTGTACCAGAGTTGTTTGGAGGTGGTGCACTATGCGTAATATAGACAGATTCAGATGCTGGTCTCTATTCTCTGTAACAAGGTGAGGACTTGGATGCGGCTGCATGGAGGTGTGAGAGTAGTGGGAGGATGGGGGGCCCAACGAGAGGGGTTGGGGGGGGGGGGGGTTAAATGCATGTCACAGCTATCTGCATGAGGAATGTGCCTGCTTCAGAACTAAGGGAGAGGAAGGTAGGCTTACTGTGCTTTCCGAGGCTTTGGGAGGCTTCAGATGTATTTTATTATTAAATGTCACCAACTTTACCAGAAATACATTATACAAGAATAAAACAAAGTGTTGTTTTATAAGATCCAGGCTTCTGTGATGCTTTGGATCCGAATCATTGTCAGGGATGTTGTGATGTCCAGCGCCAGTGGGATCACTTCCTAAGTCATTTTAAACGTGGCACAACCATCTTATAACCAGTGGAGCTTTAATTGATGCATGTATTCAGATATGTTACACTTGTGACTTGTTTCATTCACCTGATCACATGCCTCACATTGACAAGAGTTCTCCACTTCCCTCCACCCGGTGCCCCATGGACAAAAAGACAGTACTCAATGACCAAGTCCATCTTTCAGGTCTGCATATATTTCAAATGGTAGCATTCATTCTGTCAGAGCTTCTGTAAGAATGGAAATGTCAGGGAGAGGAAAGATCTAGAAGATTCTGGGAGGAACCAAATGGCTACAGGTGAAGGACATTTAGCATTTTATCCTATTTCGTGGATCCATCTTTGTGCCTCCCGAAAGGTAAGACTAGAGAGTCAGGGTCATACATAGTGACACTATGGGCCGGTTTACCAGATACAGATTAAGGGCCCAATTAAATCTGTATCGCTGAATCGTTACAAATTCCCCGATCGAAATGTAAAGGTACATTCCGGTTGAACCGGCATATGCAGCGTTTACCACTAACGTGGGAACATTGCCTTGAAATTTCAATCACGCTATAACACTGAACTTCCACAACACAGATTGAATAGAGCCCTAAATCTAGTACGAGATTTAAAAATTATGCTCAATGGAGATTCTCCATTGAAAGTGCTTTTTAGTCCAGGACTAAACCTGGGTCTGTGAAAGCAGCCCATATTTCCAGTCAACCTTCTAACTTTGATCTATTGACCACATCATCCTCCCATTGATATTCTGTTCACACCCTACTGTACAAGGAACCCGGGATCAGACACAGAGAAAAACAAACAGCGGGGGGAAATTATAATCTAAAAAATATATTTATGTTTATATATATTTACGAGGTATGTATCCACAAAAAAAGAAAACACAAAAAAGTACAAATTGAGCAGTCTTTTTCCAAACGCAACCTATCTCGTGACATAAAGCCCCTCTAATAATAATAATAATAATAATAATGAATCATTAATTAGCTAAATAAAACCAGGAGGAAGCGATGCTCCCACAATCCTGCCCTCTTCGTCAGAGCCTTTAGTCCAGCTCTCCGTCCCACTCTCTGAGACATCTTTATGTTCAGTCTCCTCATTAGGAGTCCAATAGCACCAAAGCCTCCTGGCCACATGGTGGCGATGTGCTGCACTGGCTGGCTACTGTACTGCACTCTACTAACCCTTCTTCATTCACATCCATCTTTGCATAAAAAAATAAAAAGGCAAAAACCTTTGAATGACCCCCCCCCTCCAGTAACCGTTGCTATACAGAAGGTGTTTCCCAGTTCCCCCGCCAACCTCGTCACCGGGTGGGATGGGGGTCAGGTTTGGGGTGGAAGGGGGGCATCCGTTGCTGCAGCTCAAAGGTGTCTTTGTGCAACAAAACTAAGATTAAACTGAAGGAGAAGAAAACAAAACAATGCCAGCAGGCAGGCAGGTCTCCTCCTGGCAGGCCATTGGATTGTTAGTTGTGTTGTTAGGGGCAACGACATCGGACACTGCTCTCATAGGGTCACGCCAGATACTGCTGCATTGCCGTCTTCGCCCTGAAAGAGAGCGAGAGAGAGTCAGTATGCTACAACACAATGAGCGTGCATGTGTTTGTGCGCGTCTGTCTGTCAATAGAAGAGAGAAACTGTAGGAAAGCAAGGAGAGAGATCAGAAGTGTGTGTGGCTGTGTCAGACCTGTCACACAGGTTGGGGTCTGAGGCCTGGGTGAGTTTGTGCAGGATGTCTACAAAGCCCAACTCCCTCAGCTTGTCCTGACGCTCCTGGGAACCTGAACAGAGAGAGACACCGACATAGGAATGTTAGAGAGGAGGATGTCAGAGTTTACTCAAAACACAGATGAAAACCATTGATGTAGTGGAGCATAAATGCGTTACGTTGCCGTAATGCATAACATTGCAGAATTTGACTCACTTTATACCACTACATCCATGAAACTACCACTAGCCCTAGCTAACACAAACACTTTGAACATCTGTGTTTCCACGCTCCCCCGCAGTCCCCCCCAGCTTGTGACAACCTGTCATGGCGTTGGCCTCACCGTCCTCCTCGTTCCAGATCAGGTTGGAGATACAGAAGGTGGCCGCCAGCTGGAGCTTCACATTAGAGTGAGCCTGAGACGACATCACAGAGAAAATGGCAGTACTTGCTTAAGATATGGCAACAATAGATCCAAAGTGAGACGGTCAAACTCGTTCTAAATAAAATGATCACACATGGATACAGGCAAATATGAAGGTTGACAGAGCTCAGTGAACCTCTAAGCCTGATCAGTAGTCGAGAATTAAGTATAGCTACAGTGGCTAATGGAGGGAAGAGACTCTACCATGTAATATTTGATTTTCTGGAGGATGTCGTCATTGGTCATGATGAGTTCCTTGGCTGTGTTGCCGTCGGCAATGTTGGCTAGGATACAGAGTGTCTGAAACACAGACAGCAGCTCTGTCCTAAAGTGCTTCTCAAGACAAAAGTAGGGTTGCAGAACTGCTAAGTTCTCAGAAATTCACAAGTTTTCTAGAATTTGGAGCACTCCTGGAATTAGGAAATAAGCAAGGAGGGAATAATCCAACTGGAAAGCCTGGGAATTTGGGATTATGTGAATGAAATATTGCAACCGTACATCAAAGGGTTCATGGTATAGTAAGCCGAAGGGGGGAGGAGGGGGTCATACCTGTTCCTTGACCTCGATGCTGTGTTCTCCCTCGAGGATTAGAGTGACTGCCTGCATGATCTGCTTCCCATGAGAACTCATGACCTGGTCTATGTGCTGGGAGACAGAAGGGAGAGGAGGTTAGAGAAAGAGACTGATCATGCGGGATAGAGTATGAAAAGGCGAGACAATGTGTGAGAGACTTGAGATGATGAAAAGCAGAGTGTGAGTGTCTGTCTCTCTGACGACTGCAGTACCGAAAGAGAAATACAAAACCTGACCAAACAAGCCTCAGCTTCCTTTGGTAGGCTCAGGAGAATGGTCTTCCAGAACAAAAGGCCTCAACCTTCACACAAAAATATCTGTTTACCAGGCAGTGGTCATGACAACTCTCCTCTACAGCTGCGAGACATGGACCATCTACACTAGCAACATCAGGATGCTGGAGGCCTTTCACATCAGGTGCCTCTAGTGCACCCTGTGGATAACCTTGCGTGACCGGGAGCCCTGTACAGCCAGCTCTGCAGAGGGTCAGGGGAAGCACTACAAAGATCAACTGTAGACCACAACGGAAAAGTGCAGGCTTAACCCTACCCAGCTGGAGGGCACTGCCACTGAACGCTCCATCTGGTGTCAGCTCTACCAGCAAGGAGTGCAGAAGCTTGAGAAGGACAGGAACGGGCTACGGAGAAGAAAGCGCCTCAAGAGACATGAAGCCAGGAATGTACCTACATCCCCCCCAATCAGACTCTATATGCCCTGTCTGCAACATACGATGTGGGTCAATGATTGGACTTAAGTCACACAAAGACTAAGTGTGTGTGTGTGTGTGTGTGCCAGTCTTACGGGTCGTGTGGAGAGCAGGTTCCGTAGCAGGCCCAGGGTCTTCATCAGGACGTTAGAGTCAGGGTCAGAAAGCAGACGGAAGAGCTGCTCTGTTCCCAACGCTCTCACAATCTCCCCCTTCACCTTCTGGTCCGCCTGGAACGCCATGTTCTACACACAACCATGATGGTGTAGGTTAGACACACACCTTCTAAAGTAGGGTTGCACAGATACAGAAACTTTACCAAAGTTCCAGTTGGAAGATTCTCAGGTGAAGGGTTGCTTCACTGCTTATGCTCTACTGACTGAGAATCAATGGAGCAAGGCAGTACAGCGGTGAGAGCAGAGCAAGGCAGTAAAGTGGTGAGAGCAGAGCAAGGCAGTAAAGCGGTGAGAGCAGAGCAAGGCAGTAAAGCGGTGAGAGCAGAGCAAGGCAGTAAAGCGGTGACTCACCATTAGAGCCCAGATGCCATTGACTCTCAGGGCTGGACTATCACTCTGGGTCAGACTGCATAGTAACTCTATCACCCCTGACTCCAAGATGGGCTGCAGAAATACACAAAACATACTCACTTACTCCCACTGGTCATGCTAAATTGCAGGTTCACAACCTGACAGCTAATATTTTGTCCTAAAACATCAAGACAAAAATATTAACACACAACCAGTCAAAAG
Organism: Oncorhynchus gorbuscha; assembly: GCF_021184085.1. NCBI lineage: Eukaryota > Metazoa > Chordata > Actinopteri > Salmoniformes > Salmonidae > Oncorhynchus > Oncorhynchus gorbuscha. The sequence continues at coordinate 66,377,747 of NC_060181.1, forward strand.
TTTGGACACCTACTCATTCAAGTTTTTTTTCTTGATTTTTAATATTTTCTACATTGTAGAATAATAGTGAAGACATCAAAACTATGAAATAACACATATGGCATCATGTAGTGAACAATTTTTTTTATTTTTTATTTCACCTTTATTTAACCAGGTAGGCTAGTCGCAACTGCGACCTGGCCAAGATAAAGCATAGCAGTGTGAACAGACAACAGAGTTACACATGGAGTAAACAATTAACAAGTCAATAACACAGTAGGAAAAAAAAGGGGAGTCTATATAGAATGTGTGCAAAAGGCATGAGGAGGTAGGCGAATAATGACAGTATTGCAGATTAACACTGGAGTGATAAATGACCAGATTATCATGTACAGGTAGAGATATTGGTGTGCAAAAGAGCAGAAAAGTAAATAAAAAAAAACTGTGGGGATGAGGTAGGTAGGTGAAAATGGGTGGGCTATTTACCAATAGATTATGTACAGCTGCAGCGATCGGTTAGCTGCTCAGATAGCTGATGTTTGAAGTTGGTGAGGGAGATAAAAGTCTCCAGCTTCAGCGATTTTTGCAGTTCGTTCCAGTCACAGGCAGCAGAGTACTGGAACGAAAGGCGGCCGAATGAGGTGTTGGCTTTAGGGATGATCAGTGAGATACACCTGCTGGAGCGCGTGCTACGGATGGGTGTTGCCATCGTCACCAGTGAACTGAGATAAGGCGGAGCTTTACCTAGCATGGCCTTGTAGATGACCTGGAGCCAGTGGGTCTGGCGACGAATATGTAGCGAGGGCCAGCCGACTAGAGCATACAAGTCGCAGTGGTGGGTAGTATAAGGTGCTTTAGTGACAAAACGGATGGCACTGTGATAAACTGCATCCAATTTGCTGAGTAGAGTGTTGGAAGCAATTTTGTAGATGACATCGCCAAAGTCGAGGATCGGTAGGATAGTCAGTTTTACTCGGGTAAGCTTGGCAGCGTGAGTGAAGGAGGCTTTGTTGCGGAATAGAAAGCAGACTCTTGATTTGATTTTCGATTGGAGATGTTTGATATGGGTCTGGAAGGAGAGTTTGTAGTCCAGCCAGACACCTAGGTACTTATAGGTGTCCACATATTCAAGGTCGGAACCATCCAGTGTGGTGATGCTAGTCGGGCATGCGGGTGCAGGCAGCGATCGGTTGAAAAGCATGCATTTGGTTTTACTAGCGTTTAAGAGCAGTTGGAAGCCACGGAAGGAGTGTTGTATGGCATTGAAGCTCGTTTGGAGGTTAGATAGCACAGTGTCCATTGATGGGCCGAAAGTATATAGAATGGTGTCGTCTGCGTAGAGGTGGATCAGGGAATCGCCCGCAGCAAGAGCAACATCATTGATATAGATAAAGAAACATCAAAATATATTTTATATTTGAGATTCTTCAAAACAGCCAACCTTTGCCTTGATGACAGCTTTGCACACTCTTGGCATTCTCTCAACCAGCTTCACCTGGAATGCTTTACCAAAGAATCTTGAAGGAGTTCCCACATATGCTGAGCACAGGCTGCTTTTCATTCACTCTGCAGTCAAACTCACCACAAACCATCTAAATTGGGTTGAGGTTGGCTGATTGTGGACGCCAGGTCATCTGATGCAGCACTCCATCACTCTTCTTCTTGGTAAAATATCCCTTACACAGCCTAGAAGTGTGTTGGGTCATTGTCCTGTTGAAAAACAAACGATAGTCCCACTAAGCCCAAACCAGATGGGATGGCGAAAAGCTGCAGAATGCTGTGGTATCCATGCTGGTCAAGTGTGCCTTGAATTCTAAATAAAATCACTGACAGTGTCATCAGCAAAGCACCCCCACAACACCACCTCCATGCTTCATGGTGTGTACCACACATGCGGAGATCATCCGTACACCTACTCTGTGTCTCACAAAACACGGCAGTTGGAACCAAAATTGCACATTTGGGCTCATCAGACTAAAGGACAGACTTCCACATGTATCATTGCACGTGTTTCATGGCTCAAGCAAGTCTCTTCTTATTGGTGTCATTTAGCAGTGGTTTCTTTGCAGCAATTCAACCCTGAAGGCCTGATTCACACAGTCTCCTCTGAACAGAAGCATTTATTTGGGCTGCAATTCGAGGTGCAGTTAACTCTTAATGAACTTATACTCTGCAGCAGAGGTAACTCCGAGTCTTCATTTCCTGTGGCGGTCCTCATGCAGGTTCGTCATAGCGCTAGGTGGCAGTGGTAGTAGTGTTGTATCGCTAGCTAGGTGGCAGTGGTAGTAGTGTTGTATCGCTAGCTAGGTGGCAGTGGTAGTAGTGTTGTATCGCTAGCTAGGTGGCAGTGGTAGTAGTGTTGTATCGCTAGCTAGGTGGCAGTGGTAGTAGTGTTGTATCGCTAGCTAGGTGGCAGTGGTAGTAGTGTTGTATCGCTAGCTAGGTGGCAGTGGTAGTAGTGTTGTATCGCTAGCTAGGTGGCAGTGGTAGTAGTGTTGTATCGCTAGCTAGGTGGCAGTGGTAGTAGTGTTGTATCGCTAGCTAGGTGGCAGTGGTAGTAGTGTTGTATCGCTAGCTAGGTGGCAGTGGTAGTAGTGTTGTATCGCTAGCTAGGTGGCAGTGGTAGTAGTGTTGTATCGCTAGCTAGGTGGCAGTGGTAGTAGTGTTGTATCGCTAGCTAGGTGGCAGTGGTAGTAGTGTTGTATCGCTAGCTTGGCAGTGGTAGTAGTGTTGTATCGCTAGCTAGGTGGCAGTGGTAGTAGTGTTGTATCGCTAGCTAGGTGGCAGTGGTAGTAGTGTTGTAGTGGTGGCAGTGGTAGTGTGTTGTATCGCTAGCTAGGTGGCAGTGGTAGTAGTGTTGTATCGCTAGCTAGGTGGCAGTGGTAGTAGTGTTGTATCGCTAGCTAGGTGGCAGTGGTAGTAGTGTTGTATCGCTAGCTAGGTGGCAGTGGTAGTAGTGTTGTATCGCTAGCTAGGTGGCAGTGGTAGTAGTGTTGTATTGCTAGCTAGGTGGCAGTGGTAGTAGTGTTGTATTGCTAGCTAGGTGGCAGTGGTAGTGTTGTATTGCTAGCTAGGTGGCAGTGGTAGTGTTGTATTGTTAGCTAGGTGGCAGTAGTGGTGTTGTATTGCTAGCTTGGTGGCAGTAGTGGTGTTGTATTGTTAGCTAGGTAGCAGTAGTGGTGTTGTATTGTTAGCTAGGTAGCAGTAGTGGTGTTGTATTGTTAGCTAGGTAGCAGTAGTGGTGTTGTATTGTTAGCTAGGTAGCAGTAGTGGTGTTGTATTGTTAGCTAGGTAGCAGTAGTGGTGTTGTATTGTTAGCTAGGTAGCAGTAGTGGTGTTGTATTGTTAGCTAGGTAGCAGTAGTGGTGTTGTATCGCTAGCTAGGTGGCAGTGGTAGTGTTGTATCGCTAGCTAGGTGGCAATGGTAGTAGTGTTGTATTGCTAGCTAGGTGGCAATGGTAGTAGTGTTGTATTGTTAGCTAGGTAGCAGTAGTGGTGTTGTATTGTTAGCTAGGTAGCAGTAGTGGTGTTGTATTGTTAGCTAGGTAGCAGTAGTGGTGTTGTATTGTTAGCTAGGTAGCAGTAGTGGTGTTGTATTGTTAGCTAGGTAGCAGTAGTGGTGTTGTATCGCTAGCTAGGTGGCAGTGGTAGTGTTGTATTGCTAGCTAGGTGGCAATGGTAGTAGTGTTGTATCGCTAGCTAGGTAGCAGTAGTAGTGTTGTATTGCTAGCTACGTAACAGTAGTGGTGTTGTATCGCTAGCTAGGTAGCAGTAGTAGTGTTGTATTGCTAGCTAGGTAGCAGTAGTGGTGTTGTATTGCTAGCTAGGTAGCAGTAGTGGTGTTGTATCGCTAGCTAGGTAGCAGTAGTAGTGTTGTATTGTTAGCTACGTAACAATAGTAGTGTTGTATCGCTAGCTAGGTGGCAGTGGTAGTGTTGTATTGTTAGCTAGGTGGCAGTGGTAGTAGTGTTGTATTGCTAGCTAGGTGGCAGTGGTAGTAGTGTTGTATTGCTAGCTAGGTGGCAGTGGTAGTAGTGTTGTATCGCTAGCTAGGTAGCAGTGGTAGTAGTGTTGTATCGCTAGCTAGGTAGCAGTGGTAGTAGTGTTGTATCGCTAGCTAGGTAGCAGTAGTGGTGTTGTATCGCTAGCTAGGTAGCAGTAGTAGTGTTGTATTGTTAGCTACGTAACAGTAGTAGTGTTGTATCGCTAGCTAGGTGGCAGTGGTAGTGTTGTATTGTTAGCTAGGTGGCAGTGGTAGTAGTGTTGTATTGCTAGCTAGGTGGCAGTGGTAGTAGTGTTGTATTGCTAGCTAGGTGGCAGTGGTAGTAGTGTTGTATCGCTAGCTAGGTAGCAGTGGTAGTAGTGTTGTATTGCTAGCTAGGTAGCAGTAGTGGTGTTGTATCGCTAGCTAGGTAGCAGTAGTAGTGTTGTATTGTTAGCTACGTAACAGTAGTAGTGTTGTATCGCTAGCTAGGTGGCAGTGGTAGTGTTGTATTGCTAGCTAGGTGGCAGTGGTAGTAGTGTTGTATCGCTAGCTAGGTGGCAGTGGTAGTAGTGTTGTATCGCTAGCTAGGTAGCAGTAGTGGTGTTGTATTGCTAGCTTGGTGGCAGTGGTAGTGTTGTATTGTTAGCTACGTAACAGTAGTGGTGTTGTATTGCTAGCTAGGTAGCAGTAGTAGTGTTGTATTGCTGTCTGGCGGTCTAACCTCTTTGCTGGGTGAAAACTCCAGTAGCAGGTTGCATAGTGTAGAAGAGGCCATGACCAACACCTCGTCTGGAGCGTTCTGTAACAACTACACACAGAAGAGAAAAGACGTACAGTCTCACTACGAAGGCCATGTACTTTGCAGCATACATAGATCATTTGTATAGTAAGTAATCTTGTATGGTGAAAAAAAGACCCCTTGGTACAGACCTTCATAAGGGGCTTCCATACGGCGTGGTCATGAAAACTAGTCCTCAACTGCTGGACTGACCGGGACAGACTGTGAAGACACCTGGACACAGAGGAAGAGTCAATATCACAACAGGCACACACGGCAACTAGTCGAGAGTCAGATGTCTCGGATGCAAGGAGATCTTGTTAGGCTAAGAAGGGAACAGAAGGTCACAGCACCCTCAGTGGAGAGGTAGGGATGTTATCAGTACCTGACGGCCGCTAGCCGCACCTTGACGCTGGATTCTGACAGGCCACTCACTATCCTGTCCATCATGTTCTCTGTCTCTGTGATCTGAGGAGGAGAGAGACGGGGTGTCAGGAAGAGGACACGGACACATTTCTAAAGGCGGCTAGGTAGGGGTGTGCGTGTACTGTTGAGTGAAAGCCACCTTCTTGCGGATATCTTCGTCGTTGGAGCCCAGTGAGGCGTACAGTTTAAAGGCAGCTTGTCTCAGCTCGTGAGCATGCTTCAGGTCGTGATCCAACTGCAGATAAAGACAATTCAATATTTATATATTTTATTTATCCGTTATTTTACCAGGTAAGTTGACTGAGAACACATTCTCATTTGCAGCAACGACCTGGGGAATAGATACAAGGGAGAGGAGGGGGATGAATGAGCCAACTGTAAACTGGGGATTATTAGGTGACCGTGATGGTTTGATAGCCAGGTTGGGAATTTAGCCAGGACACCGGGGTTAACACCCCTACGATGAGTGCCATGGGATCTTTAATGACCGCAGAGAGTCAGGACAACCATTTATCGTCCCATCCGAAAGACGGCACCCTACACAGGGCAGTGTCATACAATCACTGCCCTGGGGCATTGGGATATTTTTTTAGACCAGAGGAACGAGTTCCTCCTACTGGCACTCCAACACCACTTCCAGCAGCATCTGGTCTCCCATCCAGGACCAACCCTGCTTAGCTTCAGAAGCAAGCCAGCAGTGGTATGCAGGGTAGTATGCTACTGGCTATTTGGTGAGAGATAAGAGAGTTAAAGGTTTTTGTCCAAAGTAAGGAATGTGGTGTTCTTTTCTCCCAACAGTGTCAGGGTTTTCCTGAAAGTATTAGTTCTCTCTGCCTTGTAAGATTGCCTGGCTAGGTTCAATGAGTAAAGTCCAGTGTCTCACCCTCTTGATGTCAGTGATGGCGCTGACAGAGCTGGGGTACTTGAAGTAGTCAGCCAGCATGGCCACTAGATGGTCGGTTACACTGGCGATCCTCTGCAGCTCCACATCAGGCTCCATCAGGTAGGCCAGGGTCTCTGCCCCCTCCACACGCTCCTCCAACAACCTCTCCTTACTGCACATCCTCACCAGGCACGGCAGGGTCTACACGGGGATGGAACAAGGATTATACACACAGGCAGGGAAGACACTACACACAACAGGCAGGCTAGACTCAACATACATCACACACACATACCAGTACCAGGCAAGTCATATGATTGCACAAGACACGCAAAATGGTATAATCACCTTTAACACGATGCAGCTGTCATCTGTCATAATGGCTCCTGCTCGACACATGTATGTTAGACTGGGGGAGGGGAGGAAAGCAAACGGTGAGCGAGAGTGTGAAAATAGATTATCTTCCTGAAACTAAAACACTTGAGATTCTTACTTTAATAGTCCACGGAAAAACATATACTTTACAGTTACTTCAACACTGTCAATGGAAGCATACTTCTTTTAATAGTCAAGTGAAGGAAACACTCACTCACCACTTGGCTGCTGTGAGCTGCATGTCAATGGGCTGATCCCTTTGCATCATTCTGACAAATACCTGAGAGAGCAGCTCCTCATCCACCAGCACTGAGAACAGAGAGGAGAACATTGATTTTCATAGTAACTTCATTATACAATATTGTCACCATCTGACAAAATTTTTGCTACCATGACAATACCAATATAATGCCAAGAATAGAACTCCTGACACAGAGTGAAGAATCTAGCTGGAAGCTGTCCCAGTCAGGTCCCAAAGCAGCAGCAGCGAGAGACAGACAGACATAAATAGGGGAAATAAAGCCCCTCACCATTCACCAGTGTCATGGAGACCTGAGTGTTCTCATAGGCCAGGACCGAGAAGCATTTTAATGCTTGCATCCGTACCTGTATAGGATGAGAGCAGAAAGAAAAGAATGAGAGAAGAGGGGGGAAGAGAGTGAGAGAGACATGGTAATATAAAAAGGTCAGAGATGGTAGTACTGAGATCTGGGTGAGGAGTCATTTCAAAGGCTACCTTATAGGAGGGAGAGATGAGAAGAGGAGCAATGTTCTGGATAGCCCCGTGGTTAAACAGAACCGTCTGGTGCTCTGGAGTCTACAAAACACACACAGAGTGTCTTCGGTGTTCTATTACAATACTGTAAATCTTTCTCGAATGTGAAGTGTTTTAAATGTGAGCTGCTGTACTGACCTTGCAGCAGTGGGAGAAGATCTGGGTGATGTACTCCTGCGTCCGCTGTGACCGACTCAGCAGGGACATGAGGTGGGGGATCACAGTGGGGTCCTGACAAGGTGTAACACACACAGTTACTGCGCACACCCAGTGTTACTGTGCACCCTCACAGAAATACACCCCATTTAGACAACACATCACTAAGAATAGTGATGGCAAGTTACACAATACCAATGGGAGGGGGGGGGATAGACAGAAAGAGAAGAGCGAGAGAGACTTACAGTGTAGAGCAGCTGCACTGGGGTGACTGGACTGATGAAGACTGTCCTGAGGCAGCGTAGACAAGCCTCGATGAAGATCAGGTCTGGACATAGGAGACCTGCAGAGAGACACACTTGCTATGAGAGAATGAGTATGTGTTTCCTCAGTCAGAGTGCTGTCCTGTCAGTGAGTTATGACTGAAACACTAACAGGTCAGCACGTCACTCTAAGTGTGACTGATTGTGTGTGAGTGTGTATCGATTTGTCTGTGTTATGCATACATCTACCTTGCAGTAGGGCAGGGATGATGTGACAGTCCACCAGGGACTTGATGTTGTTCTCAGTGCCCATTGCCAGACTGCCCAGCACCACCGCACACTCTGCCCTCAGCTCTGAGCTGGACGAGCCCTGCTGTAGCAGATATAGTAACCTGGGGAGAGACACACAGTTTGAGTTTATTTTATTTTGACAGGGACAGTGCACATTAATCAACGTTTCAGTAAAAGTGACGGTTTTAGCCAGCCGGCTAATTTTCAACCGCAGTCCCTGGGCAGGTTAAACGCAGTCAACGCTGCCATTCAATTGGGCTTGGAGATTGGGTTGAGGGGAGGGGAAAGAGAGCAAGTGGGGAAAGGAGAAAGAGGAAGATGGGAAAACAGGTGAAGAGAGACACACCTGGGCACAGCTCCCAGGACAATCAGGTTGGCTTTCTGTTTGTTGTTTCCGATGACAGCATTCTTCATGTCACTGTGAACACACAAATGGTCAGAGTCAGATGTGTGGAGCTTCCTCAGCATGTTACCAACAGCCACAATAACAACGCTTGACAGAGTTCAACCACAGTAGCAATCATATCACCTACGCTAAACCACACAAGTCTAACACTAATGCTAACAGCCACAGGTTCAACTGAGAAACATTATTGCTGTTCAAGCTTGTTAACATGTTGCTTTGAGGATAGAATTCTGAACATCACACCACTTATATAAGCCAATAACATACAGTACCAGTCAAACCTATGCATTCAAGGGTTTTTCTTCAATTTTACTAGTTTCTACATTGTAGAATAATAGTGAAGACATCAAAACTATGAAATAACACATATGGAATCATGTACTAAGCAAAAAAGGGTTAAACAAATCAAAATATATTTTGAGATTTTTCAAAGTAGCCACCCTTTGCCTTGATGACAGCTTTGCACACTCTTGGCATTCTCTCAACCAGCTTCATGAGGTAGTCACCTGGAATACATTTCAATTAACAGGTGTGCCTTGATAAAAGTCAATAGTGGAATATCTTTCCTTCTTAATGCATTTGAGCAAATCAGTTGTATTGTGACAAGGTAGGAGTGGTATACAGAAGAGGGCACTATTTGGTAAAAGACCAAGTCCATATTAGGGCAAGAACAGCTCAAATGCAAAGAGATACGACAGTCCATCATTACTTTAAGACACGAAGGTCAGTCAATACAGGGCAGCAGGGTAGCCTAGTGGTTAGAGCATTGGACTAGTAACAGGAAGGTTGCAAGTTCAAATCCCCGAGCTGACAAGGGACAAATCTGTCATTCTGCCCCTGAACAGGCAGTTAACCCACTGTTCCTAGGCCGTCATTGAAAATAAGAGTTTGTTCTTAACTGACTTGCCTAGTTAAATAAAGGTAATAAAAATACGGCAAATATCAGGAACGTCTCCCGCAGTTCTCAAAAATGGCTTTTAGGAGGACCGCCACAGGAACGGAAGATTCAGAGTTACCTCTGCTGCGGAGGATAAGTTCATTTGAGTAAACTGCACCTCATATTGCAGCCCAAATAAATGCTTCACCGAGTTCAAGTAACGACATATCAACTGTTAAGAGGAGACTGCATGAATCATGGTCGAATTGCTTTAACCAACTCAGAGAGGCTGCTTACTACACCGAGACCCAAACACTGGCCACTTTAATAAATGGATTTCTAGTCACTTTAAAACAATGCCACTTTAATGTTTACATAACTCATACATCTACATACCGTATTTCATAATATATATTGCACCTTGTCTATGCCGCTCGGCCATCACTCATCCATATTTACATATTCTCATTCACCCCTTTTAGATGTGTGTATTGGGTAGTTGGGAAATTGTTAGATTACTTGTTAGACATTACTGCACTGTCAGAACTGGAAGCACAAGCATTTCGCTACACCCACTAACCATGTGTATGTGACCAATTTGATTTGAAACCACTACTAAAGGACACCAATAATAAAGAAGAGACTTGCTTGGGCCAAGAAACACAAGCAATGGACATTAGTCTGGTGGAAATCTGTCCTTTGGTCTAATGAGCACAAATTTGATATTTTTGGTTCCGACTGCTGTGTCTTTGTGAGAAGCAGAGTAGGTGAATGGATGATCTCCACGTGTATGGTTCCCACCGTGAAGCATGAGGTGGTGGTGTGATGGTGCTTTGCTGGTGACACCATCTGTGATTTATTTAGATCCAAGGCACACTTAACCAGCATGGCTACCACAGCATTCTGCAGCAATATGCCATACCATCTGGTTTGAGCTTAGTGGGACTATCATTTGTTTTTCAACAGGACAATGACCCAAAACACCTCCAGACTGTTTAATGGCTATTTGACCAAGGAGTGGAGTGCTGCATCAGATGACCTGGCCTCCACAATCACCCGACCTCAACCCAATTGAGATGGTTTGGGATCAGTTGGACCGCAGAGTGAAGGTAAAGTAGCCAACAAGTGCTCAGCATATGTGGGCACTCCTTCAAGACTGTTGGAAAAGCATTCCCGGTTTAAGCTGGTTGAGAGAATGCCAAGAGTGTGCAAAGCTGTCATCAAGGCAAAGGGTGGCTACTTTGAAGAATCTCAAATATATTTTGATTTGTTTAACACATGATTCCATGTGTTATTTCATAGTTTTGATGTCTTCACTATTATTCTACAATGTAGGAAATAGTACAAATAAAGAAAAACCCTTGAATGAGTATAAGTGTGTCCAAACTTGCAGAATTCTAACTCTGGTTTGCCAACTGCTGACACCCTATAGAATGCAATGCATATGACATAAAGTTACAAGTAGCTAAATTGAATTAAATAGCCATGAGAAGATGGAGGCCAGTGGAAAAGTACTGCTGCACCAGTCAGGTAAGAAGCGACTCGGCTAGCCATCCAAAACCGTAACCAGAGCTGGGTCTCAGAGTTAAAAATAAAGATGAAAAGATGTCCGAGTCCAAGCTGTGCTGAGGCTCTCACTCACACTGCCCTGTGAAACACACTCTCTCAGTCACACACACACTAGCAGAGACCTGGCATACCACACAGCATGAATCACACTGACTGATCGGAGAGAAACACACCACTGACAGCCAGATTGTTGAGCCACATGTAAACAAAGTGTTCCAAGCAGCTCACACTGAGCATGCTCACATCGCACCTCAAACAAATCAATCATTGACAGGCAGCTCCCTCCAGAGCACCAAGAGCTGCCTGCTCCACCCGCATACAGATACCAGACTCGCACAAGGACAGACAGAGGCCCAAATGGCATCCTATTTCCCATAAGGCTCTGGTCAAACGTAGTGCACCAAGTAGAGGATAGGGTGCCATTTGGGACAGAAACAAAGATGGACAGACAGGACAAATATCTATTTTCCTAGAAAAACATAGCTACTACTAATGTACTTACATGACTCCCTGCAGCACTTTCTGCGGGTCAGGGTCAAAAAGCCTGTCAACATAATGGCGACTGGTGGCCGTGACCTCCTGCATGGTGACAAGAGACAGAACAACAATGAGTCAGCGCTGGCCTCCCTCATCATCCCACTGCTGACACCAATCACACACTCAGCAGAAAGACACCGGCCTGGGCAAGATAGATATTCCATCCCAGAAAAGCCCCTCCTAACTATATGACTGGTCAACAGGCAGTAGGCTACTCTCGTCAAGCTGCAAACTCATCCAGTGCACGAGATGGTCATATGTCACTTGATAACTTTGTTTATGTTTATCATTGAGGGACCGTCCAGAACTTTCCCCACGACTCACTATGTAATAGGCTGCTGATGAGCAAAGAGGCACTGCTCTACTATAGCTCTCTTTAAAAAGAGGGATTTGCAATGACTTGTGTGTATTCCTTGTGAATCATACCATATCAGTCATGAGTCAGTAAGGGATCTGAAACAAAGTTCTTTAACAATTAAAGTACATTACAATTACAGAAGTCCAGATGCAGTTATGGGTGCATCGTCACATTTCAGGTGGGTGAAATGTAAAACTGACAATATGATGACTCCTGAACAGCTAATCAAAGGGCTACCCAGACCCCTCTTTTACACTGCTGCTGCTACTCTGTTAATTATCTATGCATTGTCACTTTAACTCAACCTACATGTACATATTACCTCAACTACCTCGACTAACCAGTGCCCCGCACATTGACTCTGTACCAGTACCCCCTGTATATAGCCTCGCTATTGTTATTTTACTGCTGATATTTAAATTATTTGATACTTTTATTTTTCATTTCTTACTTAATCTGTTCTTAAAACATCTTAAAGCATTGATGGTTAAAGGCTTGTAAGGAAGCATTTCACTGTAGGGTCTCCTCCACCTGTTGTATTCAGCGCATGTGACAAATAATATTTTATTTTATTTGAATATGACATTTGGTAAACGTTGTTAAACCTAGCTCTCCTAAACCTTTCCTTACAGGTCCTGAAAAACATATCTGTTGATAGACTAACAGGTGGCAAATGAACACATTTTGTTGAAGAGCTGTATAGTTTGCCATGTATTCATGGCAACTTCATGTATTTCCTCCAAAACCCTGTGATCTGGTCAATGACACCACCAACAGCATATGGGGGCGTTTCCAGTATGATAACTTTAAACTATCTTGCTAACGTTAGCTTAATAGCTAACTTTGAAACATCAGTAAAAATGATAAAGTTAGTCTGAAAAACGTGAAATTCGATTCTCGATCACAAAACTAACAGCAGTTGACACTTGACATAGTTAGCTAGCCTTTTACCCAAAACTGACTCAGACAACTAGCTAGTTCTGTATAGCATGCTACCTAACTAACAGAGTAAGTACGGTTATAGATAGCTAGCCAACTAGGTAGCTAATTAGCGGGTGGTTCCAGCTAGCATAACCTTATTTAATTACACTGTCACTGTGCAATAAAGTTATTAAATGTTGCGGGTTTTCGTTATAATTGGATTCACGTAAATGTCACCGGTTACTAGTTAGCTAGCTAAGTCATTCCGGGTGAACGTCGGGAGACCGCCCTAACTACAGTAGCTAACGTTAGCTAGCTAAATGTTGCAAAGCCTGAGTTAGCGTAGCTAGCTAGCAAATTCAGTGCATGCCCTCAACCCACATTGATAATTTGATGCAACACGTAAATTGCGTTTCACTATGCAATGCAGTGCATAGCAAAAAATTAAGTGTTTATTAAATAGTATAAGAACGACTCACAGATAGCACGCTGATGCGGAGAGGGGCCTCCAACAAGCACGCCATCTCTCTTCCCCCTGTCGAGCACCCCAATCCGAGCAGCACTTTCCAAACACTCTGCCCTCCAGACCAGCTGCTCAGATTAAAAAAGTAAATATAGCTAAATCACGCAACACTTTAGAAGCACTTAGTATTTCATGGGTTAGGTGGAGTTAGTCGGGTGTATTTAGTCTGCTTAAGCCACAGATAACGTTTCCTGTGATAATGAAACTATTGTTTATAGTTGCACACTGGCTACATTGCTCGAATGTCAATTTGTGAATCAAATCAATTAGGTACATTTTGGTTCTAAACGCGCAGATAATTTGAAATTGAAGTTTGGGTGATTCGACAAACATATGATTATTATACGCATTTATGTTCATATATAAATATGTTTTATTCATAAAGAAGTGGTGGTAGTCCGATTTACAACGTTTCGGGATAATGTCCGTTTTTTGTGTAAATTATTTTGATTGTGGAAAGTGCAACCAATGACGCCATCGCTCGATTTACTTTGATGGATGTGCTGTGCATGCGCTCTGGGCAAACTAGGCTGAGGTGGGAAAAAATGTTCGATTCATTCGTTTTGGTTGAGATGAACGGAACAAACCAACATAATCATAATCACAATCACGATACGTCGTAAATGAAAATAGCAAAAGGAGAGAAAAAAAATGTATATTTTGATATGACCATGTCTCTTCGACAGGACAAGGCTACAACCTGTCTACAACCCCAGATAGTTATTGACAGATGATATCTTGCGCCAGCGACAACAACCAACACAAATGATTGAGCAAATATGCTAACTTTTATTATATTGTATTCTGTAGTTGTCTTCCTCATCATATCATTAATTTATTTCCCTCGCCCTAGCTCGTTATGCAAACCAAACTATTACTGTAGCTACAGTATATCAGAAGGTACATTGAAGGGCAGCTGTTGTAATCTGTTGGCCTCTGTGGATTTAGATGCCATAGGAATCAACAGCCATGTGTGTTCAACCCAACCCTGTCAGTACTACTTATGGTTCCTTTAGTTTAAGGGACAATCTGTTGTATTTCTGATGGTTGTGTTTTGGTTCTTGCAGGTATTACTCTGGAGAGTAGACAGCTCTGATCCTGACCATCTTCATTGGGGGGAATCATGAGGCCTGCAACCACTTCCAGGACTGGTGGGTAAGACCTTACCTTTAGACTTTGGCTACAAAGTTAACACACATATTACAAGTTCCACAGATTGACATCTCAAGGCAACTTGCCCATCAGACAATTCAGGAGCAGTTTTCACTTGCCTGAAAATGTTATTGTGTATCTAATAATAACAGTGTGGTGTTCCATCAGGTTATGCTGCAGTTGTGCGCTACAAAGGAGTAAGGATAGGTGGCTTGCCTGGAATCTTCAAAGGGCATGATTACAGGAAAGGTGAGGTCAAAAAGCTCTAGTAGATATATCCTCCTGTCCCTGCAAATGTGTTGCAGCCCAACTGTCTTTAACATTGAATCAATGTCCTTTTTTACAGGGCATTACGAGTTCCCTCCATATCCCAGAAACTCTACGCAGTGTTTACCACATCAGGAACATTGATGTCTTCAAACTCAAACAGGTGACTACCACTTACAAGGTTAATATATCATATTATGTCCCCCCCATTGTATCGTATTTGTCATCATGCCTCCCCTATTTTGCCACGAGATCCAGATGCCTGTGGATGTCTTCCTGACCCATGACTGGCCTCATGGGATCTACCATTATGGCAGCACGGGGCAGCTACTGAGGTCGGGGGATGGGCACAGGAGCCCCAGAGCTGGAGGATGATGATGTCCAGAGTGGTGATGAACCCTATTGACACCTCAGGCCTGTCCAGCTCATACAACCCTGATGAGATTACCACAGAGGGGGAGAAGGAGGGAGGAGAGAAAAGGGGTAAGCGGGGGGGGGCTTGATGCAGTGGTGCCTGAGGGTGAGACGGGGGAAGCAGGAGAGAGACGGGACTCAGGGAGTCTCTGGAGAGCTACCCCACTCCAGTCGCATGGTCCTGTCCATGCTTGAGCCCAAATCAGACCCCGCTACTCCCTCTGGCCTGTCCCTCAACCTGCCTACTCCCTCTCACTCCTCACCCCTGGAAGGGGAAAGGGAGGGGGAGGAGCCCCATGTCCGGATCCCCAGGCGCACCAGTGCGAAGAAGGGGGACCACAGCAGTACGGGTAGCAACTCCAGGATCAAACGCAGGAACCAGGTCATCTACACAGCAGTCGACGACAAGGAGAGTGAGGACTAGGGCTGGGACTTGACCCAAATTTTGGTGGGAACTGTTGTGAAATATACAAGATTCTCATGATGTTTTTATATTGATATTGTCTTTCAATTGTCCTTCTTGATTGCAAATCAACAGAGAGCTGTTTTATTAGGAAAGGGAGAGGGGAGAATCCCATGATGGAAATGTATGTTTTTAAGTCTAATTTATGTTTTTGTAAATAATTACATTTTGGACAAATGTTGATTTCAGACATTTTACCGGGTCGTTTTCTAGTGTGGGTCAACTGCAAAAGGGCTGTTGTAAACAAAACATAAAACAAGTATATCATCTAAAGAATGCAAGTTGATGTTTATTCATGAATCTTGCCCTGGAGGCAGAACTGAGCGATTTCTGCTAGAAGGGCCAACTGCAAAGTCAAAATTAGCTATATTGTACAAATTCATGATAACTCAAACTAGTTTTTTGGTATTCATTTAAGGTTAGGCATTAGGGTTAGCAGTGTGGTTAAGGTTAGGTTTAAAATCAACTTTTGACTTTGTAACTGTGCCAGCTAGTGACCACTCTGCAGAACTGCCTCCAGAACAAGATTCATGATGAAAAATGCTAACCTGTGTAAAGAACATGATTATGTTTGTACACTAATCAGTGTTTCCCAAACTCATTCCTGAGGCCCTCTGTTGGGTGCACGTTATGGGTTTTGCCCTTGCACTACATAGCTGATTCAAATAATCAAAGCTTGATGACAAGTTGGTTATTTGAATCCGCTGTGTAGTGCTAGGGCAAAAAATCAAAACGTCCCCCCAAGGGGGTCCCAGGACCCAGTTTGGGAAACCCTGCACTAAATAGTCAAATAAATTTTGAACATGTACCTTGTGTATGACATCTTTACTCCTGTACAAATGCTGAGATCAGGCCCATGTTCATTTTTATGCAGTGTTTTGTGACTGCCTAAACCAGTGGTTTGTTTTTGTTGTTGTTGCAAGCCCCCCCCCCCCTAAATGAATAACTATATTTCAAGCTGAACACATGACAGAGACAAGTGGCACAACTGGACTAAACCATTTATGATACAAGCCCTCAGTTCCTATTCACTGCACACATGGCGCAAGAGCACATCTTTATTGAACAACACTTTACAGAGGAGCTGAGGGGAGTTTGAGTCTCTCCCACATCGTGTGGACTTCATCATTATTACACTAACCTGTGATCATAGAATAAGAGTTCATGAATGAGTGACTTATCAATTAGTCATGATGACAGCCCATGAAACAATTAGCTTTGAAATGAAGTAGAGTCCTTCTGTAGCTCAGTTGGTAGAGCATGGCGCTTGTAACGCCAGGGTAGTGGGTTCGATCCCCGGGACCACCCATACGTAGAATGTATGCACACATGACTGTAAGTCGCTTTGGATAAAAGCGTCTGCTAAATGGCATATATTATTATATATTAAGTAGAGCTCATCACATAGACTGGTGTCCTTAGTGACTAATTCCAGCGTAATGATATACGTACTCTAGTTAGTAAAATCAAATTAGGTGACAAAATATACTGTATTGGACAAGAAGGGCTCCTTACAACTGTACAAAGAGCAGAATTACATTGTGCAGAAAGAGTTAATGGTTACAAGCTCATGTTGAGGTCCAGGGAGATGCTTTACTTTTCATTTTTAGCTGGTATGGCGAACTCTGGAAATTCCTTTGGTCTCTACTGTGTTAAGTGAATCAGCTTTTAGTTTTCTTGCAACGTATTTGTGGAATAATCAACCATCGCCGTTTGTTTGCGGGTTATGTCATACCGTATAAAAAAATGATGACAGCTGTGATGGAAACAGGTATTTTTGGTACAATTTTTTAAAATGCAGACAGAATTTGTTTGTTCGACCTGGTGGGATCTTTTTTTGTGTCTTAATTATGTGAGAAATGGTGGTGGAAACACCTTTATTCCCAAATATTGATATAATAACCATTATGTGGAAGTAAACTTGAAGTCGTGACGATATGGTGTGTTGTCCTCCCACTATGACTCGGGAAACCATGCAGTTTATTAGGCTACAGATGAAATAATATATGATTCACTTCACAGGGTGGTGAAAGCGCATCGTGATCTTGATGCTCCTTTCCAATAAATATCGAGGGTGGTGACATGATCGATGCTTGACTGCCGTTTAACAAAAACAATTATTCTTGCTCCCATCCATAATAATCCCATTATATAATCTACCAGCCCAGCCTACGCACATATTCACATAAATCTGGCACCAATTGGATGGAAACCTAGCTAGTGTGTTTTTCTTTCTGTTTGCATTTTGCTGCGTATATTTTCTGTCATTCTGGGCTCATCTGTAAAAGAGACCTTGGTCTGAGTGTGACCACCTGATCAAATAAAGGTTAAATAAAAACGTACATTTCTGCCTATTGAACACGCCAAAGTAAACCCAAAACAAAGAACACAGGAAGAAAATGGGAGAAGGCACTTCTTGTTTTGTTTTTAAACCCCTCGTAAGCTGCCTTATTCTTCTTAGCTAAGCCTTGGACACATCCCAAATGGATCCTTCCCTACACCAGACACTCCTGTAGGTAGATCTTGGAGAGGTGGAAGCAATATGGCAAAAATAATCCCCCTATTTGGCCAGGTTAAGCAACTATCATAATGCATTAACCTTTCTGATCTGTTCAGATCTACGTAAATATGTCTAGGGGTTAAGGGTCAATTCAGAATCCATCAACAGATTGAGTAGCTCTGTCACCAAAGCTTGCCGTCTCACTCCAGTGCTTTGAACAGCCTCAGGTCATTAGTCACGTTAAAAGCGTTTGTTTACAATGTTTTCAATGACATCAACTCTTAAGCAGTAAGAAACAAGACAAATGAGGAACAGCAGAACATATCATGTAGATCGTGGCCCTTGCATTCACAACATGACAGGCCAGATACCAGATGCATTGGTTTCCTACCTACAGGACTGCAAGTCTAGAGGGGTTTGAGTAACCTGGTCCCAGGTCTGCTTGTGCTTTCTTGCAAACTCCTATAGTCATTGTTGAGCAGAGGGAGACAGATCCGGGACCAGGCTAGGGTTTGAGATCAATACCAACTATAAGTTATCACTACGAGGGGCAAGGAATTTCTGCTGACGATGTAAACTGACCAGGAGAGACTGTGGCCATGGATATCACCAATTGTGCACTAGACAGTGGATCGATTGTTAGAAACAGTGAAGGCTTCCAGTGAACGTCTAGCCAGACAGACATGGCCTAGAGCATGACTCAGTCCCAACAGCAAATAAATACTGGACTCTGGGTTCTTTAGTGTACATCTACATCTGTGCCTGGAAGATAGATAAATGAGGAGGAGATGCCTGGATAATACCAGACTGGCACTGGCAGCATGATGTTTCACAACACCGCTGTCTAAGGAGTAATAATTATAATAATATAGCCTAGGGATTCAAATAAATAAAGGGCACCAGAGGAAATAAGGGCATTAGAAGAGGCAATAAACTGTGGTTATCCTCCCTCTGTCTTTGGGGATTGTGGGTAACCTGTGCCATCTAACATGGGTTACTCTATCTGTAGGGACTGGGGAGTATCTGGAATGGCCCAGGCCAAGGCTTCAGAGTTGGGTTAAGGTTGTCCAGGTTGTCTGGGGCTCATGCCAGAGGAGGGTGATGAGAGGGCATTTAATACAGCTCTGCCCCTCTGTGAGGTGCACAAATGGGAATAGTACAGGAAGGGAGTATGACCTGCATCCCATTCACTCTTTCATTCCCTCATCCTTCAGTCTCCCTTTTGCTCCATCTCTCCTTTCTTCCCTCTCTGCCACTCAAGAACTGACACTGCAGCGATTGCATAATCAAATGGAACCATGATTGAAATTAAACAAGACAGACAAAACGCAAAACAGCCACGATTAGCGCTCAATACTATACAAAGTATTCACTCTCTCACAGTCCTTTTCCTCCTCATGTCTGTCAGTCTTTGTCCAAAATCTCTCTGGCCTCGGTTGGTGAGGCAAACACTCATAAAAGACAACCGTCCAACTCAAACTCCCTCTTTCTTTCTTCCCCTCTTTCTATTTCTCTCAATAGTGGTCTGTCTGTCTGTGGATGGGAGGGAGGGAGGGTGGAGGGGGTGTCCCCCTGCCCAACCCCAGAGGTTTGGAACAGGGATGGCAGGATGGTGGAGAAGCAGTCCTAGTTCCCTCCTCCTCCTCCTCCTCCTCCTCCTCCTCCTCCTCCACAGCAGGATCGGGTGTTGTGGGCTTCAGGATCCTGTAGGTTCACTCCCCTGTGTCGCGCTGCGTGTGTAGGATTCTGGGTGTCCGTTTTGGGCATCTTTTTGGCTGCAGAGATAGTGGAACACACTTTGTTAGAGGCCAAAAATAATGTTTGTTATTATTATTTTGAACTATGCCCTGGAGTTTTTCCTGGTCATGGGATGTGGTCATGGAAAAGTTTTTTATTAAGCCAATAGTCGCCCTCTAGATTGTTGGGAAAAGATGGGAGCTCACCAATGGCCAGGAAAAGTTCGTTGACATTCATGGCAGTCTTGGCAGAGGTCTCCATGAAGAGAAGTCCAGTGTCTTCAGAATAGGTCTGGGCCTCCTGTCAGACAGGCAACACATAATGAAAAGGCTATCCATCAGTATTGGGAATCCCCAGTTAGAATTCAAATGTGGTAAAGCATTAGTCATTGTATAGTAAAGGCCTTAACATCTTAAAGAGTCAGTGTTGAGTACAGTACCTCGTACTCCACTAGTCTCTTCTCAGCCAGGTCCGCCTTGTTGCCTGCCAGAGCGATGACAATGTTGGGGCTAGCCTGCCTCTGTAGCTCCTTCACCCAGGCTTTAGCCCGCTCAAACGTCTCCTGCAGGAGGGCAAAATAGAGACCACAGGAGAGGGACAGAGGGGAGAGGTGAGAAAGAGGGCTCAGATACAGTGCAACATTTAAATAACATGGCTGTGTTCACATGATAGAGAGGGCTAAAGCTTCTATACAGTACAATACATTAATTGTTTACTCTTAAAGTTAGCTCTGAGCATGCATCTTTGTGGTGTGCTGATGACTACCGGCTTGGTGATGTCAAAGACCACGATGGCAGCCTGTGCCCCGCGGTAGTACATGGGAGCCAGACTATGGTAGCGCTCCTGTCCCGCCGTGTCCCAGATCTCAAACTTCACGGTAGTGTCGTCTAGACACACAGACTGGGCCAGGAACGCAGCTGAGAGAGGGAGAGAGAGAGAGAGAGGATGAATAACTCATGATGTAAAACTTAGTCCTTTCATCTCAGACAACCAACCCAACTTGATCCAGTAAATCTGGCACAGTGTGCTTATGCTGCGGTACTCAAGGACCAAAAGGCTCCTCAACAGCTTCTACCCCCAAGCCAAAAGACTGCTGAATAATTCATAAAAAAGCCACCAGACAATTTACATTGACCCCCCTCCCCCTTTTGTACACTACTGCTACTCGTTGTTTATTATCTATGCATAGTCACGTCACCCCCACTTACATGTACAAATTACCTCAACTAACCTGTACCCCCGCACACTGACTTGGTACTGGTGCCCCCAGTATATAGCCTCGTTATTGTTATTGTGTTGCTTTTGATTACTTTTATCTACTTGGTAAATATTTTCTTAACTCTTCTTGAACTGCACTGTTTGTTAAGGGCTTGTAAGTAAGCATTTCACGGAAAGGTCTACACTTGTTGTATTCGGCGCATGTGACAAATAAAGTTTGATTTGAACAGAGTTGCCCAGCCGTGATCTGGGGCCAACAGTGTGCCCGTCAACTTCTCCCCTCCCCTTATTCCCCATCCCCCATCACCTCCGATGGTGGTCTCCTGGAACTCATCAAACTGTCCCTTGACGAAGCGCAGAACTAGGCTGGACTTTCCCACCGCCATGTCTCCCAGTAGGACCAGTTTAAACTGGCATATCTTGGTCTGGGGCAGCGTGCTATTGGGCCGGCCACTCCCTCTGGTAGCCATGGTGACGGTGGAGGGTGGGGCCTCCCAGTGATGGGAGCTTAGACTACAGGGATCTCTAGGATGTGAAGTCTTGCTCTACCTCTCCTCTCTTTCTGTCTGCAGATGAGAGAGAATGACAATAGAGGGAACTGTTATGTAAAGCATTACTGGTAATCGAAAAAGGAAAGAGTGGCTCACATGACAGCAGGTGTCATTCAGTCTGGACAGGTGAGTCGCTCTGGATAAGAGCGTCTGCTAAATGACTTAAATGTAAATGTAAATGTAATTGTTTCATCTGTATGACTAGATTATTACATGATCTGCAATAAAGCCCATCCACACATCTAGGGTGACGGACATAAAACACAGGCTGAGGAGGTGCGCTAGCCTGCATTATAGATCGCTGTAGGAATCTTGGAATGGTCCAAACAAGTGGAGGTGTCGACCATTCCAGGTACAATTGATAGGACAAAATGGTTATGTCTGACATTCGCACCAATGATGTGTGTTGATCTCCCACTCCCCACTGTCACATGTATCCAAGCGCTGTCATTTCAATGTTTGTTTCATTATGGTTATAAATAATGTACGACTTGTCGACTGCGTGAACTTTACAAAACTCCTGTGCTCAAAGGTCATACAGTTTTTTGATGAAGTCGCCACAGTTGCTTCTCACCCACTACACCATGCAGCATCACCTGCCTTGTAGAAGGCACTATTTGTCAACCAATCATTAGGGTGTTTTTGTTTCACCCACGCAAACGTGGCCGAATGTGACTGAAACAGGAACCAACTTTGAGGATTCTAAAGCTACAGGGGATACAAATGAAAAGTGATATTTGCGACCACTCTAACCAATGAATTGTACACGCGTTATATTTCCAGTTTGTGAATGCGTGATATGGGGGTATAGAAGTTTCTTTAGACATTTATACATGAACACTTTCATAAACAATAGCAGCTATGTTGACTCTGCCATGTTGATCTGAGCCTTAATGTTGTAATACCACTACATTGTCCGACTTTCGGCTGTCATCTCCCCCGAATTCACTCGCCCACTTTCGTCTACTGTCGGCTTCATGAGGCTAAGTCCTCGAACACACCCATTGTCATATCAGGGGAATGACTGTGCTTTCACCACCAGAGATCAAACCACGTATGTGGCTTTGCCATTGTTAATTACCTGCTACGCATTTAGCTTTATTTTTTATTTTACATTGGAGAATAGGAGTTATGCAGGTATTGTCCGTTTTATCTTACAATTGGTGCGTCTCCGTAGAGAATGGACTCCGTTGTAGCCAAGTCATTTTGATGCGGATGAGTCAATTCGGCCCCAGCTCTGGTTCGACGCCCTTCTCTTTCAGCCTTGCGGATACACGTCCCATGTAGCCTACACACGGGGAGTAGAAAAACATCAATACATACCAGTGACAGTATCGGCGCTGTCTCTAAAACGATCTAAGATCCCAGTCTTGAGTCTTGACTGTTGACAATTTATCTACTGGTAAAAGGACTGTTAACGCTTCCTGCAAATTCGCGCAGTCGCAGTCAGTGCCGCATTCTCGATTTTCTTAAACGGATAGATAACGGCATTCTTCCACGTTTTAGTTCACGTCAGGTGCAAAGGTGCCCACTCTCCCAAAAATTCCCCAACATATTTCATTGAGTAAAATAGAACAACAACAATAGAACAACAACAAGTCTCCTCTTCTCTGCCTTCTCTCATTCCCTTCTCACATTATTTCTCTAAATGCACAATAGGTGATGAGATCGTGACCCTGTAGGTCACAGTTCAGTCTATAGCAGCATTCCAAACCAGTTCATTACCTCTGATCCTGTGATGTCACTGGTATTCATTCACAATGTACTGTATAGAGTATAATATGTTGTTTTATGTCAGAGTTGGTGTGTATTCTCCTCATACCGAGGGATCTGTCTGTGAATGTGCTTTTGTTCCAGCCCAGCACTAGCACACCTGATTCAACATAACCTCTCATCAAGACATTGACAAGCTGTATAAGGTGTGTTAATGTTGATACAGTATGTAACTTACAACGCTTGAGGTCTAAGGCACTGCATCTCAGTGCTTGAGGCATCACTACAGACACTCTGGTTCGAATCCAGGCTGTATCATAACTGGCTGTGATTGTGAGGCCCTCAGGGCGGTGCACAATTGGCCCAGCGTCCTCCAGGTTTGGCCGGTGTAGGTCGTCATTGTAAATAAGAATTTGTTCTTAACTGACTTGCCTAGTTACATTAAAAAAAAATATATATATATATAGCTCTCCAGGACCAGGGTTGGCCAGGGCTTGGGAAGTGTGTGGGAGGTCTGGATTAAAACAAGTGTGTCTCTCTTTTCACGCTTTGTGACTGTTTGGATCAGTGAAAGTGAGGGGACGGCTTATAATAATGGCTGGAATGGAGCAAATGGAATGGCATCAAGCACATGGAAACCATGTGTTGGATGTGTCTGATACCGTTCCACCAATTCCGCTCCAGCTATTACTCCAAGCACGTCCTCCACAATTAAGATGCCACCAACCTCCTGTGGTTTGTATGTATTATGCTCCTCTGACCCATTGCACTTTGACTAGATAAACTTAAGAGACACCAGACTGCAAGTCATAACGTCATCATAGGAAAAGGGAACAGCAATGGTAGTCTATTTGTCTCCCCTGTTCTCTTCCTCTCCTTCTCTTCCTCTCTCTCTGCCTCCCTCCCTCTCTCCGTTTAAGAGAGGATACTGATCCAAACACTATGAAACTGAAGCGTCTGCGTGAACTAAAAGACTGACTTTTAAAAAAAAAGTTTGATGTGATTTTACTGAAGCAATAAAGTTGACTGAGACCTTGGGTGTCTTGAAAAACGCTTAAAATAAAATGTATAATTTATTATTGTGTTTATTGATGACACTGGTGAGGTCTGTGTGCATGAAGGCTAGTAAATATACCATGCTGGGTAGGTGAGTGCATTTTTCAGCTCTCTGCTCCATCACAAATCTCAAAATGGACTATTCATAACTAATGCTTTTACCAGTGTTTATATATACAGTGTTTATATACAGTGGAGATCAGTGGTGTAGTTTACCCACCTTTTTTTATTTTGTGAGAAAGTATTTTAATGTATTTTTTAAGTATTTTAAGTATAGGGAGATTTACTTTATTTACCACGGACAGCATAGTTTACAACTACATCAATGGTAGAGAGTTTTAAGATTGTGAGGGTTCTAGCTGAGGATATGTTCATACACAACACGCTTGTCTCTCTCTTTAGATATGGTATCTTAGTAACTTTCTCTCTCTCCAGTGCCCTCATTTATCAACCGGGTGTATATTTCTTACTAAATTCTGCCATATGTGGAGATTCAAGGATTTGTGTGCACCAGAAATTATTAGGATTTAACAAACTGTCGCACACAATATATAGGCATGCTTTTATTGATAAATCAGAGCCATGTTATATTTGTGCGCTATACCCCAGCTTGGAAAATACCCTCCATTTACCTTTTATGGGAACAAAAACACCCTCATTTGCTGTATAATTTGGAAATGTTGGAACTTGGCCATGTCCGTTTCTTAGAGAAGCAGAATATCAGATTTTATCACATTTCTGTAGAGTTGAGGGCAGAATGTTTTAATCTGTTGCAGTGACTGGGGCGGCAGGTAGCCTAGTGGTTAGAGTGTTGGGCCAGTAACCTGAAGGTTGCTGGATTGATTCCTCGAGCTGACAAGGTAAATATCTGTCGTTCTGCCCCTGAGCAAGGCAGTTAACCCACTGTTCCCCGGGTGCTTCTTACCAACGGCAAATGCACCTGTTTTATTATTAGGCCTACGTTTTAATTATGACTTTGTGGCTGTGGAAGCTAGTGACGACCAACACTGAAGTCACCCCATTGAAGTTGAAATGCAAAATGGTTAAGGTAAGGGTAAAGATTAAGGTTAGTTAAGGGTTATGGTTAAGGTCAGGGTTAGGGACAAGCGCTGGTCAAATGTCCTTTCAGAGCATGCAGCCCATTTGAAATGTAAGCTCCACCCTCACCATTGGGGCAACCAATCACATAATTTCTGCCTTGGGGCAGATCTGCCTCCAGAACAAAATGAATGAATAAAAACGCTAACCTGCCTCTGGCGGGGTTGGTGGTGTTCGAACAGGACTTCCTGGCGTAAAGCTGCTCTTATCAATAACAAAGCTGAATAGTGGCTGGATACCCTTTCATCCTAACCCACAGGTAAACTATGTATTACACTACACAGAAATAAACACATGCATGCATGCATGGACACACACACACACACACACACACACACACACACACACACACACACACACACACACACACACACACACACACACACACACACACACACACACACACACACACACACACACACACACACACACACACACACACACACAGTGTGAACACTATGCCGAGTGCTGGCCTGTGATACATCTAACAACTGCGTGTGTATCCAGACCCTGTTTACGTTCATGGTGGTCAGTACCATCTGCTCGGGGTGAATGTGAGAGAGAAGCCCCAAGTGGAAGAGTCTCTTAGTGGGGCTGATCTAGAGTTCCCCTACCCTGCTATTGTCTGAAGTGGTGCTCACCTACATGGAGACACAATGTGAGAATGGAGTGGAATGTGTTTGTGTGCGTGCGCATGCGTGTGCATGCTTTTGTTTGTTGGTTTGTTTATGTGTGTCTGTGTGTAAGGGTGGTGGATACCTGGTATCCATGTTAGAATTAAGTGTAATTGTACTTATTCTCTTGACCCTGGTCGGATGCTGTTATTGGCTGGGCTGCGAGGCTCCTCCCCAAGTTGCCATTTGTGATGTACGAATAGATCAGCCCCCACAACCCCTTTGGTCGAGTCATGTACGACCACTTCCTGAAGCTCAGCTCCACCTTGCACTCGCTCAGAGACTACCCAGACAGGACTGCACAGGTTCCTGAACAGGGCAAGTATGGTTGACTGAAAGCTACTGCTGCTACCTAAAGCAGCCATATAAATGTACTCTACCTCTGTTGAATAAGTGTTGTTAAGTGTGTGGGCTGAGTGTTGTCTACATGGTTAGGAACAGTGTCTGGATATGAATGAGTTCTACCTGGGTCTGATACCACAGAAGGAGACACGCGGAGTGGTGCTGCTCAGTGGGGGCTCAGGCTAGGGGGGTAGAGAGGATACTACAGCCAGGGTCCTCATCAGAGCCACGGGTGGCTGGAGATGTGCCTGTGTGAAATCATCCAATGACTGGGGTAAGAGGGTTCAATGGATTTGGTCAATGGTACTATTGGGGCATTGATTTTTCCAACAAAAACTGTGTTTTGTTCTGACCAGGAAATATTCTGGGTTCTAGATATATGCTATAGAACCCAGAGTTGTTCCTGGTCAGGTTCTGTTCTCCTCCCAGGTGTCATACTGTATCACACAGTAACATCTGTTCCTGGTCAGGTTCTGTTCTCCTCCCAGGTGTCATACTGTATCACACAGTAACATCTGTTCCTGGTCAGGTTCTGTTCTCCTCCCAGGTGTCATACTGTATCACACAGTAACATCTGTTCCTGGTCAGGTTCTGTTCTCCTCCCAGGTGTCATACTGTATCACACAGTAACATCTGTTCCTGGTCAGGTTCTGTTCTCCTCCTCCAGGTGTCATACTGTATCACACAGTAACATCTGTTCCTGGTCAGGTTCTGTTCTCCTCCCAGGTGTCATACTGTATCACACAGTAACATCTGTTCCTGGTCAGGTTCTGTTCTCCTCCCAGGTGTCATACTGTATCACACAGTAACATCTGTTCCTGGTCAGGTTCTGTTCTCCTCCCAGGTGTCATACTGTATCACACAGTAACATCTGTTCCTGGTCAGGTTCTGTTCTCCTCCCAGGTGTCATACTGTATCACACAGTAACATCTGTTCCTGGTCAGGTTCTGTTCTCCTCCCAGGTGTCATACTGTATCACACAGTAACATCTGTTCCTGGTCAGGTTCTGTTCTCCTCCCAGGTGTCATACTGTATCACACAGTAACATCTGTTCCTGGTCAGGTTCTGTTCTCCTCCCAGGTGTCATACTGTATCACACAGTAACATCTG
The DNA here is from genome assembly GCF_021184085.1 of Oncorhynchus gorbuscha. Classification (NCBI taxonomy): domain Eukaryota; kingdom Metazoa; phylum Chordata; class Actinopteri; order Salmoniformes; family Salmonidae; genus Oncorhynchus; species Oncorhynchus gorbuscha. The sequence goes on from NC_060181.1 coordinate 66,405,144, forward strand.
TTCCTGGTCAGGTTCTGTTCTCCTCCCAGGTGTCATACTGTATCACACAGCAACATCTGTGCCTGGGTGGGGAGCTGTGTTTGGTGGCCGCTCCTGCCCACTCAACCCAATCAGAACCCTCCTCAGAGTGACCGATGACAATGTAACCTGCCTGACTCCGTTGCCCCTGATGGCCAGGCATCAGTGAGGCTATCCTTGAAAAAAATGACGTGTAGTGGCAACCCGCCTCAACCAAGATGGAGGCACACTCTGACCATGGGTGAGTACTCTTAAACACAGATCTTAAAGGTCCAATGCAGCCATTTTTATCTCAATATCAAATCACTCCTGGGTAACCTTACTGTGACTGTTTTCAGTTAAAATGGTCAACAAAAATAGTTCCTTAGCAAAGAGCAATTTCTCAAGAAAGAATTTTGCTAGGAGTGGCCTGAGTGGGGAGGAGAAAACAGAAAACTTGCGATTATTGGCAGAGAGGTTTGGAACTCTCTTTCTTATTGATCAACTAATTTCGCCAGGCAGGCTAAAACGCCATTCCACTAAACAGGCTGAAATTTCAGGCAGTCTTTTCAAACAGCTCTTACACTAAAAGGGCATTACCCACTGGGCACAGACGTCAATTCAATGTCTATTCCACATTGGTTCAACATCATTTCATTGAAATGACGTGGAAACAACGTTGATTCAACCAGTGTGTGTTATTCTGACCTCATAGTGTGGATATATATATATAATAACACAGAAAATCATGTTTTTGTCTGCACTGATCCTTTAAGTCAGTTTTCAGCAGGAATCATGCCTCAACAGCCTTCTCCGATCTCTTCCTCAGAGGTCAGAACTTCGTGTTCGTGTTTGGAGGCAGAGGCAGAACAATTGATGCCCACTTCCTTTGTCTTGATGGCCAGTGTTGGACTGAGGTGTTTTTATATTACATTATATTCTAACCTCCTGCATTATCCAGCTGTGGGGAACATAGCCCGCCAACAATAAATAAATACAATACCCGCAGAACTTTGACTATGTGTTTTTGCAGATTCCTATAGAGGGCTGAGCCTCGCTTCTCCCATTCAGTCTGTCCATATGAAGGAGGGGCAGTGATCTGTGGAGGTGATTTGTGGAGGTGATCTGTGGAGGGTTGGGTAAGAGAAAGTGTTCTACTGGGGGATACAGTCTTACTGAGGCCCACCACCACAGTCTTCTGCTGGGAGAGACTACACCTCCAACCCCCTCTAGTGTCCAGATGTGGAGCTTCAACAACTCAGATACAGGAAAACAGTCTAGTGGCTGACGTTTTCCATATTGTTTAACATTGAGTAAGTTAATGGATAGTTGTTACAGACAATGTAGTCCTCCTCTAAATGTGCCCAGGATATTGTGCTGCTAAGTCAAAGGGTTGTTCAAACATGGGCACCATCCTATGCAGATCTGACCAAAAGGGGCAGTGTGGAGCTCAGCCTGGACGCTGAGTACCGTAGGCTTTGACCAGTTATATTACATCCATATATTCACTGTAGTGCACACAACGTCACAGACAACACAAACAAAATGGATTCAATGTACACACACACTGGACATTGAATACATTAAATACAAATTAAAAATGGATTCACTGAGTGCCAAATGTCATCTCTCTCTGCCCTACCGTTCTAGTCTGCTGTACCCTGGCCTCTCATGCTCGGCTCTCCTTCTGCTCAGCACTCCTTCTGCTCGGCACTCCTTCTGCTCGGCTCTCCTTCTGCTCGGCACTCCTTCTGCTCGGCTCTCCTTCTGCTCGGCACTCCTTCTGCTCGGCACTCCTTCTGCTCGGCACTCCTTCTGCTCGGCTCTCCTTCTGCTCGGCTCTCCTTCTGCTCGGCACTCCTTCTGCTCGGCACTCCTTCTGCTCGGCACTCCTTCTGCTCGGCTCTCCTTCTGCTCGGCACTCCTTCTGCTCGGCACTCCTTCTGCTCGGCTCACCTTCTGCTCGGCTCTCCTTCTGCTCGGCTCTCCTTCTGCTCGGCTCTCCTTCTGCTCAGCTCTCCTTCTGCTCGGCACGCCTTCTGCTCGGCTCTCCTTCTGCTCGGCTCTCCTTCTGCTCGGCTCTCCTGGGCGACTCTGACCAGTCGACAACGATGGCTCTGATTGGTGGGGAAGGAAACTGCTTCTCTGTTGTGACTCATCACAACCCTCACCCCATCACTGTAGACCTGAAACCTGTTCTATAACTATGAGACATGGTTGCTAGAAGAATTATTTGTGAGGACATTTTTGTAAAGTAACGACTTGGTAATGGAAAGCTGGGTAAATTTCTGGCACTGGAGCTGTTATGCATCATTAAGATATCTTGGCATCTGTCATGATGACATTGTCTTATTAGTTCACTTGATATTCCTTATAGCTTGAACCAAATTATTCAGTGAATAAATTCCGCATGTAGAAGTTGATCTCCCTTTGGGCTGTATCAGTTCAGGGTCATACATTTTGGACAAAAGAATACACCTTCTACCTTCCGGCTTCACACATTCACTGACACAGACACACACAAAAACGCCAACATTTTCAGATCTGCTTACCAGCCAAGTTTTTATTTCAGGAGAGAGACCTCAGTAAAGTCACAATCAAAGGATTCAAAGTAATAGGATAGGCGTTATTCAAAATCAATAAATATTAGGGTTATTCAAAGTCCATATTATGCATATTATGTATGATAATAGTGAGGTTGGGTTTGAGGTTGAGGTTGGTGTTGAGGTTGGTGTTGTTGTCAGGAGGATCACTCAGTGAAGCGTCTGAAGGACTGGACAGTGGGACTGACTGCACCCCAGTCCCCAGGCTTCCTGTACTCTCCCTTCTCCAGGAAGTACTGGCGTCCACGGTAGTTGGGGTGCTCGTAGAAGACCCACCAGCCATCCAACACCTTGCAGGAGTACACCTCCCTCCAACGGTACTTCTCCAGGACTGAGGGGCAGTCCTCAGCGGCCTCGAAGGCCTGGCCCGCGAAGTCATCCTTCTCATACAGCTGCATCTTGTACTGGGCCCCACAGGACTGTGGGGGGGGGTGGGGATGGGGGGGTGGTGGTGGTAGTAGTGGAGGTGGAGGCGAGGGGTTAGTGCAAGGGATTGGGAAAGAAGGGGGAGGGGATGTGGGGTAAGAGAAAGGGGGAAGGAGGAGGGATATATAGGGAGATGAGATTCTCACTCAGCAACTTCTGGTTTATTTTGGGGGCTAGGATGTAAGGATAGCTAGTAACACACAAGGTTTGTAAAGTATTGTTGTGTGTTTGTCGATGTTCTGGTTGACCCAAAATGCATTTGTCTACCAACCCATCACCAATCCAATGTTTTTATACTCTTGAGATTGGTCCGAAACTGAACGGACCATCATGAGAAAAGAAACATATATTTTTAGAACATGCTGTATCTTCTTCACTGCTGTTGTTTGGGCCGTTCATGGCTTCCTGTGTTACAGAGAATATTTCCACATCCATAGTTGGACAATTGATTGATTCTACAGTAGAAGTGTAGGTCTGATTCTTCCTGCCAGCTCTAGGTCAGCCAATAGCGATCAGTGCCACAATCACTTGCTCAGTGCTATATGCTGGTATTGAACTCCTTTGACAAAGCCCTGGGTCCTGGGTGAACCGCCACTGTCACTGTTCTGTGCCTAGCCTCATTGGGATTTGGATGCCTAATATGCCCATCTGACGAACAGTCAGAAATGGTTTACTTGCATATACCTGTCTATACCCCTTTTGCTATCATTTTAATAGCTATTCTTGGTTTTTCTGTTGATCTATGAAATTACTACTACAATGTATAGCCTACCCTGTGCATTGAAGGGAAGTGTACAGTGTTCTGTGCTCTAATTAAGCAATAAGGCCAGAGGGGATGTGGTATATTGGCCATATACCACAAACATCAGAGTTGCCTTATTGCTATTATAAACTGGTTACAAACATAAATAGAACAGTAAACAATTATTTTTGCGTCATCACTGTGGTATATTGTCTGATGTACACACGGCTGAAATTCTGTTTCAGCCAATCAGCATCCAGGACCCAAACGACCCGGTTTATAATACAACATATGGTACACCCCATTCAGACAGCTCAGCATAGACCTAACAGACATACCCCATCTAGATACTGTTATTGAAGAAACATAATGATATCTCCTTTCGTTCACTATAATGCTCTAAGGGCTGAGGCAGTGGCAGACTTACAAAGTGGATCATCTTGCAGGAGCTGAGGCGGTCATTGAGGCCCATCCAGCGCAGGTATTCAGGGTACTCTCCTCTGGTCAGAACATACTGGTAGCCCATGTAGTTGGGCCTCTCGTACACCACCCAGGCTCCACTCTCCACACGGATGGAGTTGCAGTGGCTCAGGTAGGAATGGAAGTCGGTGCAGTCGCTGTCACACTCATAACGACGGCCCTGGAAGTTCTTATCCTCGTAAAAGACAATCTGGACGAGAACAAAAGAGACCAGAGTGGAGTGAGTGGGTTGAACTTAGGTTCATATGCTTGATAAAAGCTCTGCACTGCACTGTAGGTACCTTTTTACACAATGAATTGCTTTTTCCAACCTACCAAAGAACAAGTCAATCACTCAACACATTCCTGATGCCTTTCTTTGCAGCTAGTGCTATTTCTAAAAGCCATAGACGTGGGTAAGCTCATCAGTTTGAGTTAGTCTTTCCATCACAGAATAACTCCAATGTAAATATTTTTGATGGCACTTGAATGCCAAATCGACGACTGTATTTATAATAAAAATGTGTATTTAAGACAGGCAAGAGATTATGTCAATTTCTGCAGGACACCAGTGCTGACAAACTTTAACCAGCATTCTATCTCACAGATGGGATTGAGCTGTGCTGTCTGGTAATAGTGCCCTCCACTTGTATACCAGGCATCACATAGAAGACTATTACACTGGTATTATTACACTAACATAACAATTATACTATTACATTGTTATTACTATGGCAATGGCCAGCAGGATAAATCAGCCAAGTTTGACAGAAAATATGAAAATGAGCCATCCCATAACTAAACCAAACACACCACAGAAAATCTCTGCTATGCTACTGCCACCATACAATCACTATCCTGCCCACTATACTGTATCATTAGAACCTGTTCTGATGGAGTCAGTGATTGCCCAGAGCCAAGCGGCCATATCCCTGTTACTCACCCTGCCCATTTTGAACATTGTTTGTGGGCTAGGCTTGATAGATAGCGGTGGTCTGCTGGTCTCCCCGAAGTCTGGATGCCTCTGGTCCTGCCACCCAAGCCCTTTTATATACCCAGCCTCCCAGTTTTTTTAAACAGTGAGTGGAACAATCGCTTTGTCATGAAAATGGGATCCAAAAAATGGAGTCAGTGATTCTAGTGCTATTCAGTTTTTCCAGAAAAGTGAAGTGGGATTACGGCATAATGACAGCATGGTGAGAGTGCCCATTGACCCCCTCTCTGCTGGCTTGCTGAATTGCCCCCGAACACATCGCGCCCCCTACATCCACCAAAACACACACCCTCCCTACACGCCACCCTGCCAGCTTGCTCCCATCACCCCCACCCCAGCCTATGCCCAATGTGCCTACCACCTCAGGCCAAGAATCTACCAAATGTGCCAAATTCTGCCCAGATGCAAAGATATTGTGCCCCCATTGTTTAAAGTGTCACAAGTTCTCTTCGGGCGTATTCATGTCTTCAACTAAACACAAATGGGGGAAATATGTGTGTGGGTGAACTTGGAGGCATTCATTAGACATTTGAACTATGCAAGGTCCATTACACTAGAATACAACCAAGAAGCATGAAAATATGTCAAGCGTGCAGGCCAATCACTCTTCTCTTCCTCCTCTAGGGCCAATGAATGATTCGGAGGTGATTGTTCAACATCTGCTCCCCCATCTTAGCCAAAAATAGTTTATCTCTATACAATTTGGCTGTGCTACAGCTAATTGTAATGGTTTGTGATTTGTCCAACAGTATAACTAAACATTAGCTGAGGTCGATATACAGGGTCTCTATGAAAGTACGATATTCAACAATAAAAGGCATGTCAAGGCAAAAATGAATAGTTTATTCATGACTAAAGAAAAAAAAGAACAACAAAATTGTGCTCTTAGAAAACATGAAAATAATTTCCATTGTAACATGTAAGTAGGCCGACATAGTGCAATTTAATTGAAAGGCAAATCCATTTTTATTTGTCACATTCGCAGAATACAACAGACCTTACCGTGAAATGCTTACTTACAAGCCCTTAACCAACAACGCAGTTCAAGAAATAGAGGTAAGAAAATATTTGCTAAATAAACTAAAGTAAAATAGAAAATAGAAAGTAACACAATAAGATAACATAACAATAAAGAGGCCATACACAGGGGAAGTCCCTGAGAACTAAACTACAGCAGCAAGGCAGAAGAACAATAATACAATCTCATCCATCCACACTGGCCGAAGAAGCAAAGCAAATGACTAATAAGGAAGAGAAATACCTGGTTACCTAGCAACATCAGCATTCTCTGGAGCATGCTAGGCTTATTTTAATAGTACACAGTAACGGAATATAACTTAATGGCCCATGTAACGGAATATAACTGCTCCCTCAAAGGCATCTTTCTCTTCTCATAACACTAATGTGTTCTGCCATCTTCTTCGAGGTGGCTATTATAGTCTACAGACCAAAGTCCAATCTGAGGGAGGTACTAGCCTGGTCCCAGATCGGTTTGTGCTCTTGCCAACCCCATTGCCAAAGTCAAACATTTTGAAACAGTTTGACATGACAATGAGTGATAAGCAGTTGACATGACAGCACAAACAGACTGGCACTCAGGTGCTAAAGGTATTACATTCCTTGGAATTTGGCACAGGCCTTTAAATTCATCACACCTTCTCTCCTACGCTACCAGAAAATACATATTAACAACTTAATATCATATGTATACATTAATACATCTTTCCCCTATACTGGAAGGTCAATCTCTGAATTTAACAGAGAGTTAAATGATTCCCTATTATATCATTGGTACAGTACACACAGCAGAAGAACCAGACTCTAGGCAGATCTAACCTGAGTGGCTAACAATAGGACCACTGCCTGTGTCCTGATTCTCTACCATCCCCACCATTGGTAAATCCATGAGAGTGAGTGTGCAAGGGTAGAGAATCTGGACACACCAGTCTCAACTAGATGAAGGAATGCAGCAGTGGGAGGGCGAGACAGCATACAGGGGACGAGAACAGAGCCAGAGGTGTATACCAGGCCACCCTTCTGCAGTCTAGTGATCCTCAGATCAGATCCAGGCCTGTCTGGAACTGTGGACAGCATGCAAACAAAGGGCTTAGTGCTACCAGTGGCTGTGAAGCAAACAGCTGACTGTGAGGCAAAAGCTTCTTTGTATGGGGATCTCCATCAACAAGAACCCAAAAAGTCAGCAAGGCAAAAGGTGTCCTCCCCACTGTCCATCTAGATGTCCCTTCCTGCCTGGTGTCATTTGGCCCGGCCTCCAGGCTGTCGCTGTGCGAGGGGTCCTGGGAAGTGATGCAGGGGGGGATAAGGCTGTCCAGCCCATGTCTGTGTCCCGACTCCAACAGCCAATCATGGAACTTCTGCTCCACCAGGGCCTGGAACTGACGCCACCGCTCTCTGAAAATAGACAACTTACTACAGGAACAAGACTCAGAAACATTAGCAGACAACCAGAGTTCACTTTAAATGAGCACTTGGGCCCCTCAATTAGCTCCCCATTAAATGATTGCATTTATTTGTAAATCATATTAGTGAACGCAACTGGGTCACTTGTTATGTAAATTAAGCGACACAGTAGTCACAGACTTTTCGAGTGGCTGCATTATATTCACATTGATCCTGGAAACTGGAAAGCACTTCATATTTCCACTCACTGAGCGTTGGTCAAATTGCTGATAAATCTAAGCGGTAGAATGGCTGACTGGTAGTGTCTGTGTCTGCTCTGTCACTCACTTGTTCAGGTGGGCATCCTTCACCATCTTCTGCCAGTCCTGTACACTCTTCTCCTTCTCCTCATGGGCCTTCTGGTACATCAATGGCAGTCCACCAGGCACCTCACAAGTGCCTCCTCCAATTGTAAAAACTCAGCGGGTGTCAGGAAACGGTAGGAGCCAGGGTCTGGGGTGGTGCCCTTCACACCCAGCAGTAAGGGCTGGTCCCAGGCGTTTGGCACCACAGCTAAACCCACACTTGCCATGTGATCCTCCAGGGAGGGGTAGTGTGTGGAAGGGCCCTGGGGTGAGAGCAGTGTTCCCGGGGAGGAGTATGGGCTGAGTGGGGCTGATGGCGTGGATGGTACAGTAGGAGGAGGACCCTATGGCCAGCCACAAACACCACCCTGACGTTTAGGCTCACTGACCTAAAACACACACACCACTGTGAATGTCATCGCACCTGAGCTAATGGACATTGTTACAGTATAGCAATATTAAAGGAACTGCTACGAAACCAATAACTAGTGTACTGATTTTGTTGCTCTCGTTATGTCTATGGGGGTCTTAAGCCCAGCTAAATGGTCTGTAACCTGATTTGATGTGTGCATAAACGTGGGAAGTAAGTGTGTGCGACTAGGTGTTAAATGTACTCACCCAGGAGACAGCCACCTTACCTTTGGTCCAGGGCCAGCTCCTTCTTGACCTCTTGGTAGGCCATTCCAAGCGGATTATTATTTGTTTAGATGATGAAACATAAAGGTGTACAAAAAGGAAAATACAAAAAACACATTCCCAACTAAAGAGATGAAGTAACACCATGAAACAAACAAAGGCCAACTGAGAGGCTTCTGGCCTCCTGTCCCCTGGACTGACAAGCAATCTTGATCACTTGCCCCTAAGGAATTATCAAGGCTTCCTGGCAGAACAGAGCCCTTGACTCGGTTGGTGCTGCTACTTGGAGATGGTGTGTGGAAGTGTATCAGGGTAGTGTTTGTCTATGTCCTAACACTAACCTTGTCCCCCCATTTGTTTTTTTATTTTTTTATTTTACCTTTATTTAACTAGGCAAGTCAGTTAAGAACAAATTCTTATTTTCAATGACGGCCTAGGAACAGTGGGTTAACTGCCTGTTCAGGGGCAGAACGACAGATTTGTACCTTGTCAGCTTGGGAATTTGAACTTGCAACCTTTCGGTTACTAGTCCAACGCTCTAACCACTAGGCTACCCTGCCCCGTATCATAACAGAACATTTCACAACTACTTAATAAATTATTTACTATGTTAACTACAGTAAAGCTCTAGTCACCAACACTGTGTGATGGATTGAATGATGGCTGAGATGAAAATCATCAAAGTCATCAAAGTCAAAAGTAGAAATTATATAAATAACAAAGCATAAACACTACTACCGTCTCTATTGAAGCTGATCTGTTGTGGTTGTTAAATGGGTCAGGCTATAGGGTTTCCGTAACAATGTGGGTGTTCCGGGCGATCTTAGCTCTCTTCATAGCGCCCTCCACTGGAGAACAGAAATACGGTCAGTCACAGACACACAGCCATGGTTCAAACCTGATAGCTCTCTACTTCTCCCACAAAAAAAGGTGAGCTATAAAACAGTCACAAGATAACTCACTAACCTATATAGACATACTAACACTGCCCGTCTGGGGTACACTGAGTCCTCCATCACCAGGCTGAGGCACTGCAAAGAAGAAAGAAGAAAAAGATGACTTTATTGTCCAATGTACACGAATATCTAACAGATATCTAACAGATACATGCGTTATACTTTATTTCAACCCCTCCGAAAGACACATACACGGTCAGAGGTTGCAGAGTTGAGCAGAGGGTACTGTTCTTACAGAAAAGGAAAACCATTTATTGTAAAAACTATGAAGACATGGGCGTTATGGACCCTTTCGCTGTTTGAGGCAAGAATAAAACAACCATTTGGTGTAATAATATAACGATCTTGTATTCCTGCTACCACACTCTCCCTAAAGCTGGCCACACAGCCAAACTGAGTAATCGGGGGAGAAGGGCCTTGGTCAAGGAGATGACCAAGAACCTGATGGTCACTGACAGAGCTCCTCTGTGGAGATGGGAGAACCTTCCAGAAGGACAACCATCTCTGCAGCACTCCACCAATCAGGCCTTTATGTTAGTGGCCAGACAGAAGTCCCTCCTCAGTAAAAAAGCACATGACAGCCTGCTTGGAGGATGCCAAAAAGTTTTAAACAAGAGTTCACCTATTTCATTGGTGGGTTCTGGTCTTCATATCAATATTGCAGTATTAGATGAAAGTGGTATCATAACTAACTAGCTGTTGTAAAAACTGATTTTTAACATTATAGTGAACAGAATGGGCATATGGACCCTTTCACTGACTGCTTCCTAAATGGCATTTATTTCACTGCCTCTTGCTCCAATGCAAATGTTTGTGTTGTCTGGCTCTGTTGTTCCCTCCTGGCGTCCTGGATACTAGGACGTCTGTCTGATGTTCCCATGACAACCGGCAAGCAGAGACGATCTGGCATAGAAATAGAATGAAGCTGACAGCAGTTGCTTGATTTATTTGCTTAGCATTAAGGGAACGTTAGTAGCTAGCTGATACAAAGCAGACTAACGCGTTAGCAGACAGACAAAACACTTGGCTTCAGTAAGTTTATAACTAACGTTAGTCTAAACGATTTCTGGTCCTGTCTCGAAGCTCCAGGAAAAGTAACTGGTAATAATGTCCTTAAATTCAAGTTTAGTAGCTTATCAACCTGGGCTGGCTTTTGGTTTGTTTATTACCGGTAACACTGCAGCCCACAATTCGGGCGTTCTTGCATGTGTGCATCCCTGCAGGAACGCCCCTTACCACTGACTCAAAATGGAAATTGAGTACCACAGTACGCGTTATAATACCCATAAAACCTAGCGGTAAACCCCGGAAATGGTTCCAATCGTTTTTCCACCATTCATTTTTCCATAGGGGATTTTATAACTACTTAATATAAGGTCTGTGTTTTGTGTAGGCTTACCCTGGCACAACGTTTTAACAACTGTGCAAATCTCCACCGGACAAGGTAACTTTTATCAGTTTTTATCTGTAATTACCCTCCCAAAAATGAAATATTAATTAGCTGCAAATGTAGCTATCATACAGAACTACACTTCCCGTCGCAAGCTTTAACGTCATCACTCAAGGCACAGAGTAGGAAAAACCTCCACATTTATCCATACAAACTCTCATCAACAAGTAGCAAGTAACCTAACATGTAAATATTATAGCCTTTTTAGTTTGTTGTGTGAATAATTGATAGTGTATTTCTCATGTATATATATTTTTTTTTTTTTTTGGGGGGGGGGCATTTTTCTAATTACCTAGCTAGCTACCTGGCATTTTTAAATTACTAGAATGTTGCATTCCCCAGGTACCCTTGTTTTAAAAAGAAAATGTCCAGTACAGACAGGAGGTTAGCGGTTGTTCTGACTCAGGTTCAAGGAGACGTGCTATTCCACTGAACATGCCCCGGAAACGGTTCCTTAGTCACTGAAGTTCCTCCTCTCTGGGCTCTCAAGACAGAGGGTTGTAGTCTTCGGCTGGGTATAGGTCCTCCACGGACTGCACATTGTTGGGCATTGCTGGCTTCCTCCACTGGCATTCCACATCTGTACGGCCGATATTGTGAATACTCCAAAATAGGCTGCATGGCTACACTTATGAGCTCCACAGAGGCATTCACATGTGGTAGAGAATCCCCTGGTCACTAATAGAGACCTCCCAAGAGGAAGGATGTTAAGTGCCATATGCCTTTCAATTCATGACTTTGAACACCTTGAAATGCATTTGTTGTAAGAAATGTTGTAAGAAATAAAGTTTGATTTAATTGATGACATTACAGCTGTGGAATATTTAATAAACTGTCATTTTCATGAGGACAAAAGTAGTTTTTCCATAAACTTTTAATATATCATTTGTGATTTATCATTTGACATATCAATCGTATAGTTGGAAGGAGTCAAGACTGTGTGAATGCATGTGCCACTCTGAATAAATAAATACTGTGCCTTTGAAGATGTCTCTAGTCATGAAACGGCAATACAGGCTGGATGTCTTAACATGATCAATTCTGAACATCAATAGATTTTTTGACCAATTCTCATCAATGACATCTTAGAACTGATTTATCACTCATCTAAGTCTGGTATCATTGGTAATCTGGTTAATGATTATATAATTGCTAAAATGGCGGGCAGGTAGCCTAGTGGTTAGTGTTGGGCCAGTAACCGAAAGGTTGCTAGATTGAATCCCCGAGCTGACAAGGTAAAAAATATTTTATTCTGCCCCTGAACAAGGCAGTTAACCCATTGTTCCTAGGCTATCATTGTAAATAAGAATTTGTTCTTAACTGACTTGCCTAGTTAAAGTGTATCTTTCCTTATAGAATGTTAACAGCAGTATAGTTCATATCTACACTCTGACACAGAATCAACTTTATCCCTCATTCTGGCCCTGACCAAACTGGTAAATTGCCTCTCACTATAGCTGCACTTCTCCACATGGCCAGGCGCATAGTGGTATTCTCCCATTTTAAAGCTCTTATGCTCATCCTTGCCATCAGGTTTGAAATAGACACCGAGGTCGACATACTGTACAAACAATTATCTCAGCTAAGTAATACCATTTGTTTGTATCTACTGCTCTGCTAACTAGGTAGCTAAAGTGTAGTCAGTGGCTAGCTGAGACAGAGAAGGGGGACAGAAGAAGTTCAACACTTTATTCAATTCATTTCAATACAGCACATGAGTTCATCTTGGATTGGGCACAGGTCTCTGATCGCACTGGTGAACGGTAGCGGACAGTGTCAGCTAGAGATGATGTGCAGGAGCTTCCTGCAGGAATTTGTGGTCTTGCTGAGGTCTTCTCTGTTGCTGATTAGTATTGAATTATTTTATTTTTAGGCAAATCTATTGATAGAACTCACTTTGTCACAAGAGAATTACACGGTTATCAAAATGTCACGCAAAGATAAGCCTACACCAAATGCATACTTAATTTGAAGTCTCTGTAAAATTGGTGGGAAAATTATTTTAACCATTTCCGTGTTTGACCGCTAGGTTTTACGGGTATTTTTATAGTCCACTGTGGCAGACAATACTTTTATTAACAGATTTATTTTGCCCCTGACTATAGCAGTCCTAGCGGGAGCGTCGCCTGCCCTCACCATTGTTAACAGAACTGCAGGATAACAGTCCCCGACATGCAGGGAGACAGGAGGCTAGGGCGACAGTGTGCTAGGTAACTAGTTAACTGTGTCGCCCTCGCTTGCGGGGTTTCCCGATTGCCATCATTTAATAGCACCGGGAAAACGGTGCCTGACAGGCGGGGGCGAAAGACACTGTCTACAGGTGTACAGCTACCTAGCTACTAGCTAGTGCTTTAGCGCCCCCTACTGACCCCAGGATCAATCCTGCCTGTCCTAATTAAAACATTTACCAGTAGAAGTATAAAGAGTGGTTCCTGCAGATGCTGGAATGCCCACCAGTGGAGGCAGCTGAGGGAAGAATGGCTTGTAATAATGGCCGGAACAGAGCAAATGGAATGGAAACCATGTGTTTGACGTATTTGATACTATTCCACTGAGCCTGCTCCAGTCATTACCATGAGCCCGTTCTTCCCAATTAAGGTGCCACCAACCTCCTGTGATGCCCACATGCAGGAATTGCAGGCTGCAATTGCGCTCTTCTTTCTCAATCAGACAGAAAGGGAGAATATTTATCGATTTTGGGGGATATTGCTGAAAACGATGTACATCCTACATTCATCCACTAAAAATGCTATTGCAAAGATATAGCAAAAGTTTACACCGGCTTTTGTTGCTGTAGCTAAAAGCCCATTTATGCTCGATCAGAAATGTGGCCGGAGGGTGTAATGGAATTGCAGAGCGTCTGGATTCATGCAGAGGCCTAATCGAGCCATGTACCGCATCGCCTTGCGCCTCCCAAATGTTGTAACAATGCGGAGGGCTCAATAACAATGCGGAGGGGTCCATATAGTGCCATATAGCTCCGCATTGTCATTATAGGTGGACGATAGATGGTGGCGGGAGGTCCTGTATAAACAGAACCTAACTTACTTGATTACTTCCTCCACAACAGCTCTGCGTTGCTCTACGAAGCGCAGGAAGTACCGTATGAATGCCCAGAGACCGTAACACTGTAAATGCTGCATGGCCAATGCAGACAGCAGTTTGACCATGCAGCGCCTTTAAGGGTGGGCGTGCTTTAGGATGAGAGGCGGGACTTCTGGGTTTCACGTGGGCGGTTCTGATTTGACAGAAGGAAGAGAACTGGTGACAGAAGGAAGCCAACATCAAAAAGCCGGGTTGTTCTGTTGGTTTCTTGAAGAAACAGGGATCTATGGCCGTTAAAGGGATGAATCTGGGCAGTGTTTGCTGTCTTGTCCTGTATTTTGTTGCGGCAGTGCTTGCAGGGTAAGTACATGTTTCTATATTATCCGTGCACACGGCTTCTGCAACGGTTAAACGCGGTGTCGCTAACTGGTACACATGTTTCACTGTGATTGGTCTACACTTTTGAACCCCATTCTCCATGTGTAATATGGCTAGCTCGCTACTAGCTGGAGGGGTAAAAGAAGCAATCTCAAGAACACGCTAAATAAATAGTTGTCCGAAAGGGTAGTCAACATCACCCTTGCCTGATTCTTTGTTTCCAGTATCGTGTATCGGCTGAGTCATACTATTCAAGGGAATGATGAATGCCATCTCAGGGAAGTGGGCTAGCTTTCCCGCTGGCTTTGTACTCTCAAATGAGTTATTGATATCAATCGATCACTCTGGGTGATCCCCACTTCACAAATACAAGACACAAGCAAAAATTATTATATATAAACGACACGTTTGCGAACCCTACTACACCTGTCCCTATCATGAAGGGAAATAATGTATCTACAAGAGTCTGTAGCTAAATTCCCCTCGCATTTTCACCTTTCTCTACAGGCGAGATTTCTACAAGATCTTGGGGGTGAGCAAGTCGGCATCTGTGAGGGACATCAAGAAGGCTTACAGAAAACTGGCTCTCCAGCTGCACCCTGACAGAAACCCCGATGACCCTACTGCTGCTGACAAATTCGCAGACCTGGGGTCAGCCTATGAGGTAGGAAATTACCCGCTGTGTTTACCTGCAACATATATCATTTATCTTCTAATGTGTTGAATGGCCCTTTTTTTGTTTTACCAGTATAATAATGGTGTCTGATTTGTGGCTTCGGAAACAATGCTCATGTCATTAAGATATTTACAAAATATGAACGGCAACTTAGTTGAGTTTTATGAGTTAACGCTAGCGTTTTATTGCTTCACTCCCAATAATATTTTAATACATCTAATTTAACCAGGGTGTATATTAGGGTTTTCGTTATATTTCATTTGCTGAAGCGCCCGAGGCACCGATACAAACGTATTTTGTAGGAAACTGAATCAACCTATTTGGTTGTTGTTGGTAACCTAACGTAGCAGGCGTAAAAAGATGCCTGAGCGGGTAACGTAAATTAGGTTGAAAATACTGTATCCCTTAACCAAGGAGAGTGTCTATGGAAACGACATAAGCCTTTTGATTGGCCAAGAAGACCGTGTGGCTGCCTCTGATTGGCTCATATTGTGGTCCGCTTGCTCTCATGAAAACACGACGTGGAGCACGCGGACCTGCTCAGTGACCGCTTCTATGATGTGCACCAATGGCATTATGAGTGACTACTAATCCGATAACAAAATTGAAAGGGTTCAAATTAGGACAATTGCATGATGAGCTATTTAATATTGTTTTATGTGATATTAAGACTTTGCAATTAAAGTTTATACAATGTTGCAAATTCACACATTCAACGAAACCCTTTATTTTGTGACTTAAATGAGTTAGTCCCTGGTGTTGTGCTGTTTGTAGGTGCTTTCAGATGATGAGAAGAGGAAGCAGTATGATGCATACGGAGAGGATGGTCTGAAAGAGGGTCACCATGGTTCTCACAATGATATCTTCTCCAGGTAGGTTGACCTAATAGTAGGTTTACCTAATTACCATAATATACTACATATACCTCTGCTTAACAATACCTAATGAGCGTTCCATTCATTTATACTACTAGGCACTAGTGTGTGTGGTAAAATAATGACATCTGTATTCCAGTTACAAGCCATACCCAATTGTAGGCCTAAGGCCATGTGAGGTTTTAAGAATCAAAGAATGCCTTCGGCATCACTGTTCTCTCATCAACAATCACCTCTTACAGTTTCTTCGGGGACTTTGGCTTCATGTTTGGAGGTAACAGGCAAGGACAACAGGACAGGAACATTCCCAGAGGAAATGACATAGTACTAGATCTGGAGGTCACACTCGAAGAAGTGTACTCTGGGAACTTTGTAGAGGTACTATTAATCACTGATGGTGGTCTGTGATATATTGTATAGGATTGATGTGCTTCACCAGTCCTACCCTAGTCCAACACATAGCTACCACTCTCATCATAACATCTATATGCACCGCCCAGGTTGTGCGCAACAAGCCTGTAGCCAAAGAGGCCCCTGGGAAAAGGAAATGCAACTGCAGACAGGAAATGAGGACGACGCAGCTCGGACCTGGACGCTTCCAGATGACCCAGGAAGTAGTGTGTGACGAGTGCCCCAATATAAAGTGAGTCACTGTCCTATTGGCTGAGATTGATAACGCAGGAGACAATGGTGTCTTTCTTTACATGCTCAGTAATAAAGCAAATAGTTTCACCCTAATGGTTAGGATTTGTCTCTCTCAATGATCCCAGGCTGGTGAATGAGGAGAGAACTTTGGAGGTGGAGATTGAACAGGGAGTGAGAGATGAGATGGAGTACCCTTTCATTGGTGAAGGTAAGCTGCTTACTCAGCCATCAGGATAACATGGGTAAACAAGTGTGAAGTCATTGTATATAAATAGTCATATATTTTACAGGTGAACCTCACATCGACGGCGAGCCAGGGGATCTACGCTTCCGCATCAAAGTTATGAAGTAAGAGCAGCATGCATTTCCTTATTTCAGATATTATATAATGATTCTGACGAGGCTGATCTACCCTTTTGAGTACTATACCTTTTTCAGTACAGACCAAACTGTCAAGTGAATACGTTGATGTTATGTAAATATTTTTGGAATGTACTCTACTTGCATTGTCTGTGTCTTGGCCCTTCTGTTTATCTATTTGTATGCTTGCTTTATGCAAATGCATTCTCTCACTCTGTTAGCCTGTTTCTATTGCACAGTAATATGTTGTCAGTTGAAGCCGTTTTATTGAACAATGATTGTGTGCTTCCAGACACCCAGTGTTTGAGCGTCGAGGAGACGACCTGTACACTAACGTCACAATCTCTCTGGTAGAGGCTCTAGTTGGCTTTGAGATGGACATCACACACCTCGATGGACATACGGTGTGTAAAGGCTCCTACACATCTATCCAACTACAGCCTACTAACGATCAGTGATGCATTGGGTAGTTTTCCCCCAACTCAGGCCAACTGTCTGTGGTCGATTCTACGTGTTTAATCAGGACCAGAAACAGGATTCCCAGTGGAGACCAATCATTTCTTTTATTTAACTAGGCAAGTCAGTTGAACACATTCTTATTTACAATGACAGCCAAACCCAGGCGACGCAGGGCCAATTGTGCGCCGCCCTATAGTACTGCCAATCACGGCCGGTTGCGATACAGCTTGGATTCGAACCAGGGTGTCTGTAGTGATGCCTCTAGCACTGAGATGCTGTGCCTTAGACCACTGCGCCACTCGGGAATACACATGACCTGTTTTTCCAACATGTAATCAAATGTAATGGCCAAGTTTCCCCGACCCAAATTAAGCTTATTCCTGGACTAAAAATAACTTTCAATGGATATTCTCCATTGAGCATGCTTTCTGTCCAGAGTAGGTTTTATCTGGGTTTGGAATGATTGGTCTAAAATTGACACATCTTTTGAATCGATAACAACATTGACTTGTGACTGCCCCTGTGGCAGGTTCACATTGAGAGGGACAAGATCACCAAGCCTGGTGCCCGGCTGTGGAAGAAGGGAGAAGGCCTGCCAAATTTTGACAACAACAACATCCGTGGATCTCTCATTGTCTCCTTTGACATCGAGTTCCCACAGACACAGCTGGATGACAATCAGAAAGAGGGTAAGGAGGAAGTTGATAAACATGCGGGAAGGGTTTTGTAATGATCTATTAGACTTGAGTTGACATTGATGCTATCAGTAAAAGGTCAACTGTATGTTACATATCAGGTATGGGGTCTTGTTCTTCCATAAAGATTAGGCATATCAACAATGTACACAAAGACTGAGAGGCGCAGGACACGAAGACAATGAAACTACTGATTAACTTGTCGGCGATGAATGATTCTGAAACATGTAATAATTATGATTAAAATGGTTAGCACTTTAAATTGTGCCTTTTGTTGTTCTCAGGAGTGAGAGGGATTCTGAAACAATCGTCAGTACAGAAGGTTTACAATGGACTACAGGGATACTGACACACCAAAAGACAGTCTGGACTGAGTTCTGCGCCACACAAAAAAACACACACACAAACAAAGGAGCACGCTTAGGGGTGTATTTATTTTTGGATTGTTCTCAGGATGGGTTGATTTGTTTTATTTTCTAATATTCTGAAGGTGGCTTGATGTTTTTTTTTTTTTAAGAAGTCCTGGTTATATTTAATGCTGTATTTGTCTCCAAAATTATTTCACTACCACCTTAATTCCCCCTCAAATGACAAATTACTTATTTGCTTCAATTTGGAGAGTTTGGATCTTCAAGTCAACATACCTTTTTAATGTCAACCACTGTCAACCAATCACATACATCTTGGATCATGGAAGCTCCCATTTCCAATGTTAAACCCATCACACCTGACTGAGCTCTAGAAGAGGAGCTTTCCTGGAATCAAAGGACTCTGGAGTCAACAACTTCTCATGGACATCAGCAAGACTGGAATACTATCACCCTCCCTGTTTTGATAAGTTTTATGTATGTGGTACTGTACTAGGTCGTTTCATTTAACCTTGAGGGATTTTAACCCCTCTGATACCTTAAAAGATTCGGTCAAAACACTTTGTAAATAAGAAAGAACAAACAACATTTTTTGCTTTTGTTGAATTAGATTATGTTTAGATGTATTCTTTGTGGTGTAAGGTTATGAGTGAGCATTCTGTCTGCTGAAAGAAAGGCCACTGAGTGTACTTCTGGAGCTACCTAGCTGCCTCCTCGTTAGGGTGACAAGGATATCATCCTCGTCTGGAGACTCCATCTCCAGCTTGCTCTGCCTCCCACCACCATCCACCCCTCTTGCTCTGCCTCTCCTCTCTCTCAGACTGAGTGTGTCTGAAATGGCACACTTTTCCCTAAATAGTGTGTTACTTTTTGACCCGCTCCCATAGGGTTCTGGTCAGAAGTTGTGCACTTTTAAAGGGCATAGGGTGCCATTTCAGCCCTGTGTTCTTTGGACTGCTCCTCCTGACTGAAAGAGACTAC
The DNA here is from genome assembly GCF_021184085.1 of Oncorhynchus gorbuscha. Lineage (NCBI taxonomy): Eukaryota > Metazoa > Chordata > Actinopteri > Salmoniformes > Salmonidae > Oncorhynchus > Oncorhynchus gorbuscha. The sequence continues at coordinate 66,424,654 of NC_060181.1, forward strand.
TGTGAATAATGGGATGTGCTATAGTACAGGAGAGAAAATGTACTTTTCAATTAAAAGTTTAATAAATAATTACCTGGTCAAATAACCTTACATAAAGGTTACTTTATGCTTTAAACAAAATTGGAGTGAATTTTACAGTATTCAATTGTCAAGGGTGTGAGAGATTTTATACTGTGTGTGTGTACCTATGCTGTCTTGCCTGGCTGGAGCACCACTGTCCACCTTATTGACATCTCTATCTTGCATGCAAGGCCAGTCGCTGTAGTCCCAATGTGTGACCAGTAGAGGGAAGCAAGTGTAAAGAATGGCTGCAACGGGTGTCTACTGTCACATTTACATTACATTTACATTTAAGACATTTAGCAGACGCTCTCCTCCCCTGGGCCACTCTCTATCTCTCTAGGCAAGACCTCTACACATCATAGACACCTTTGTCATGTGACTGCATTAACATGTCTATTATGGCATTGGCTTTGAGGATGAAGTATTGTTAGTGATCAGTGGATGGTTGTTTGGCTGTTGCACTTCCTTCTCTAGCATTGACTATGGTTTTACTGCAGTGATTGTCTGACTTAATTAGTGACATCACAGTGCTGTAGTGGTGTGTGTGTGTTTTGGTCGGTCCGTCCGTCACTGTTAACCCCTCTTACTCACTCCTCCACTCTGTATCTTAATCTGACCTCTGTGACTGAGCTGGTTCCACTTACTGACTGTCTGTCGCTGCTCTCCTAAACGCAAGGGGTCGACTGACTCAGGCTTCATCCCAAATGGAACCCTATTCCCTGTATAGTGCACTAGTTTTGACCAGGGTTCATAGGGCTCTGGGGGGGGGGGGGCAGAAGGATGTCAGGGAGCCTGCTAGGGTGCGGCAGAAGATGTCCGCACAAATCATTTCGGTATGGTGAATTTATAGTGTGGTAATATGCGCGTCTGTCCACCAGCATACATATTTGTGTGTGTGAATACATGGGAGGTCCGTGTGTGTGTGGAGGTGCATTCCGCACAGCTTCCCCCAAACTGATTACTCATATCTCTATCAGGTTTATAATGGGGATATAGCTTTTATTTAAAACATTTATCTTACAATTATCACTTGTTGTCCAAACTGCAAAATTGTGTATCTGTGTGCAGTCTGTATGTATCATGAACTCCCACAGAGATAGCAGGGCTGTGGTATTGGGAGTTCCCTCCACATCCCACCACACATCCCTTAGTCATTATCACTCTGGATGAGACCCAACAAGCAGGGGTGGTTGGTGATTAGGGTGTATAAAGGCTCTGTGTTTTACCTCATGCTATGTACAGAGCCATATATTGCATATGGCTCTGGCTGCATAGGAAGATCCCCAACAGAGGTTATGCATCTTCACCTATTGTTACTGGAATTAAAGTGATAATTCACTCCAGCATCACATTTTTGCAAACCTCAAAGTTTCAGGTAGTCTATTGGTGAGTCCCACAATAGATACAGCTACATACATATATACGCCTGAAACCCAGATGAATGGCACTATCTATGTTCATTGTTTTAGATAGTTACCACCTTTCCTATTCATTTAGGAATGTGGATTGACAAACATTGATTTTGGAATGGTGAACTACCCCTCTGAGGCACAAGAGGGGAGCATTGCCTCTGATGGGCTGACCTACCGCCCCTGGACCTGTCAGTCCAACCACTACAGTGAGTTGGTGCAGATAAGCGCAGGGATCACACTTGACATTACTGAGAGTAATGACTCTCTAAGTGTAGCCCCGGGGTTAAGAGGAGCGCATGCTATGATGTCTAATTGCACAATCCACGATCCAGGGAAGCGGAGAGAGCAGAGGCAGTGGCTGTGTTGACCTGTAGTGACTCAGCTAATGGAGCCTGATCCTGTGAGGGACTGGGGTTTAGTAGGATTTGTTTGTTCATTGGGCTGGGATTTAAGAGTGTGGAGGATATTGGTCCAGAATGGTAGAAATAGTAACCAAAAATGATGACATGCACTAAACTTTTTGGAATTCCTCTTTATTTTCACTTTGAACACCCTGGGAGAGATTTACTAGTCTTTATTTCAGAGGGAATAGAAACAAAATAAATAACGCTTGAAATGTTTCACACAGCCTTGTTTTTGTATCTTCATTCCCTTCTTTAAATAACAAGTGCAGCAGTTGTACTGGTGCAAACATTTAGAACATCTGTTTGTCTTAATATGGAATCCATTGTCACAGGGAATGTTTCTGACTTATTAGGCCTGGAAAAGAAGCACCCCCCCCCCAATCCCACCTACACACAGAGCAATAGCAGGGATGAGCTCAGCAACAGACGTTTCATCTGTGCGGATATCAATGCCGCACCAACATGTGTCTCGGATGGGGGGGAATGAAGAAGAGGAAAAAAGGGCACCCGAAAAAGAAATGGTGACGGACAAAGCCTACAATTTGTGGGACCTAAAGCATAAAGCAAACAAAAGGCAGCTTTTGTAAGGAATAATGCATGTCAGCCGTGTCCTCTGCTCTTCCCACTGTAGCTTTGAACACGGCTGGGGACGGCCGTAGCTTCACTGTGTTTGTCGTGTTGCTATATAAAAGCCAGTCACCTCAAAGGGAAAAACCTCAACTATTCAACAGTGAATTGTGGGGCTGTAATTATGGGAAATGCGGGCAGGAAAAGTGGCTTTAGGTTTTTTACATTCAGCGACTAAGCACTTCTGATACTGAAGGAAGAGCTGCTGTTTATCGAAATGCTTTGGGCTAAACATAGTCAGCTGTCATTATGTACAGTATCTTTGCAGTGCTTGACTTGGTCAGGAGCTCACCGGAACTGAGTACCGGCACCTCAAATGTTCTACTGCTTCAGCTCCTGTTCCTCTTATAGAATATTAGATGGAAAGTCTTGCGGAGCTCCTGCACCTAAATATAAACAGTCAAGGCAGCCAAAATGAGTAGCGGAACCTATTTCAGTCAAGTACTGTAACTTTGTCTATCCTTCCAATCCCCCCTCAAACATTTATTTATTTCTGTCACAATTTTGTAGTCTAATGACCCATTTATTCCTTTGAAGGGACCGTTGCTGGGTCTCTCTCCCAGTCTCCCCACATCCTCAGGAAAGCATAGCAACCACCAAGGCAGCGGAGAGGAGGCAGTCTCTCTTGGGCCTGTAGAGGATAAACAGTGGAATGGACCACCTATCTGGATGAAATAGCATTGGTAGTGCTATTTGGGATCCTTGGGATGTCCTTTACCTTAACCCCTACCATAACCCTTACCTAACCTTAACCCTTAACTTAACCATTTTAAATGTAAACTTCAATGGGACGGGGATGTCCTAAGGATCACGGATCGCAAGGAATCCCTTTCTTAGGCATAATCACTCAAATGATCAATCTGAATTAATTTAACTGTACGATTTTGCACTCAGCCGATACATAGCCTGTCTTCTTCCCTCAACTTTTACCCATCACTATCAAGGGTTTGAAGGCTTTGTGGATTCAGATTCCCTCCAGGACACTTCTAAACATCAGGCAGGACCCGGGGCCCGGTCCATATGAATGGGGCCATATTAGATCATTTTTTGAAACTGTATACTATATGTGCATATGAAATGCTGTAAATATATATATTAGTGTGGGCCATGAGGGTGCTGGGTCAAAGCAGTCTTTGTTAGGGAGCTAGCTAGTGGAGGGAGCCTCTCTCTGGGTCCTTGGCTCGGCGGTGCCCGGCCCTGTGGTGGCAGATCATAGTTAATACTGTGCGGTGGGCTGTCAGAGACACTTAGACTGACGCTGGACAGGCAGGGGCCTCAAACAGAGCCTCTCCTCTGCATGGCCTGTGGATGAAGGCAGGAGCACCCAGGCATGGGAGCAGAGAGATCAACCTGGCCTGGGGTGGGACGGAGGTACAAGAACCATGGTCAAGAAATGGAGATGGAGAGACCTATACAAATTGATCTTTAATATATGTAACGGTGTGTGTGTGTGTTGGAGTGGTTGAAGTTGTTGGTGGACAGTTGGCTGTGGCTGTATATTGTTTGGCCCGGCTATCCATTTTGGCCTGCCTATAACTTCCTATTCATTAAAAAAGACCATTACGCATTTAACCATGTAATGTTGCCTAAACATTCTGAATGAACCCGCAATGCAGTTTTTAAAAATCTGTGATTGATTGAATAGCGGGCCTGTGTTGTGCCCTGTTGTTTCCACAGCCCTTTCATTGCCATAGCACTTTAGCCGCTCTTGTCAACAATGACTAACCTGCAATCTGGCATTAGATCAGACGCTATTAGGGAGGAATATTATGACTGGGTAAACAGGGATGAGATGGGGACTTTGAGTCATCGGCGGAACATGCCGATTCTTCCGTCACTGCCTGTCCTGTTGAACTGGAAATAAAACCCACTCCAAGATGAGACCTTCTTCATTGGACCAAGCAGTCCTTTGAAATCCTCCTCTTCCAAAGTACATGCATGATGCTTTATGAGAAAGGAGCAGATAACAGCTAATTATAGATCCTGCCTGCTCTGCAGTCAGATGGGCTGAAATGGTTATGGTGTTTAATTGTCCACCCAACCACTCACATGATATATGGTTCAGTGGAGGAAACAGAAAGCTCTGTTAGTCTTAAGGATCCTCGCCCTGAAGGTAAATATACCTATCTCCGATTCCAAATTAATACAAGAGAAGCAAAACTTGATCTGCAAGTAGAGGTGATGCTCCAATATATCAATTACTGTACATCTATAAATAATAAACTGCAAGTTAATCTCATCTCCATCGTGTGTGAGGTACAGCCGGTGTTTTGAATATTCATGATAATAAAGATGTCTCTGAAATTAAAACTCAATTAGGTACCGTAGTGTCAAACCAACCAGACACTAAGTGGATGGTAGACGGGGACGTTAAGTGGGATGACGCAAGGCGCACCTTTTCCCTTAAACACACACGTATCTTATTGATATGGTGGTTTGACCTGGTGAAAGACTTTGCCTGATAGTTCAGTGTACCTGGCGTCTCTGGCACTCTGTTTACATCGTCACTTCCTGTTCCCAGTCCCCACGTCTGCTTAGCCTTCATTTCCGTGCCAGTCCCCCCTCACCTACACCCTGTGTGTGTGCGCCCTTCCGCCCACGCTCCCGCCTCCCTCCCTCCCACCTCCCTCCCTCCCCCTCCCTCCCGCCTCCCTCCCTCCCTCCCTCCCGCCTCCCTCCCTCCCGCCTCCCTGGCTGTGAGGGAGACGATCAGGGTATTGGGGCTCCTATTACGGCCTCCCAGGGGCTTTGAGTGAATGGCTCCCTCAAGGGGCTTCTATTGCAGCATTCTAGGGGCATGGGTAAAGGGGCTGCTCCCTCAAGGCTCCCCTCAGATTAAGGGCTAATCAGTTAGTCTCAGACCAGGGCTTTCAGGCAGACCACCAAGCCAGCAGCCACAAACCAAACTGACTGCAGTCGTAGCCCCAATCCACCTCCCTTGCCGCAGCCCACCATACAAAACAAAACTGGTTTGGCCTTGTCCTTGGCAGGACCTTCTCTCCCCCCCGCCTTCCCTGCTGCCTCCCCCGTTTCTCCTCTACATGCACTCTCTCACAGCACACAGTCACACAGAGAGAAACCAGGTGCCACATCAGTTTTAAAAAAGTGTTTGGCTGCTTTCTTTCTCTTACCTTTGGGCTATCGTTTCCCACTCCTCTCTCTCTCTCTCTTTCTCTTTCTCTTTCTCTCTCCCTCTCTCTCTCTCTCTCTCTCTCTCTCTCTCTCTCTCTCTCTCTCTCTCTCTCTCTCTCTCTCTCTCTCTCTCTCTCTCTCTCTCTCTATCCTCTCTCTCTCTCTCTCTCTCTCTCTCTCTCTCTCTCTCTCTCTCTCTCTCTCTCTCTCTCTCTGACTCAGACCCCCGACGTCTCACCCCAAAGCCTCCCTCTATTTGACTGAGTGGGGTTAGGTTCTTGATCCTCTCTGGAGAGGCTGTGGGGTCAGACAATAATAAGGCAAACAAATGTGAAGTGTGGTTCATTTCGTTGGGAAGCAGATGTACTGGTGATTGTCTACAGACTCATTTTCATTTTTTTTCTTCTAGTCTGTAATGGAACAAGAGCGGGGATATTGTTCTGTGTAATCAAAAGGATTGCCCCTTGACTTCAACTTAACTTTTTGGAGAATGTACTGTGTTGGTAACAAACCACTGGGCATACACTGGTTGAATCAACGTTGTTTCCATGTTATTTCAATGAAATTACGTTGAACCAAGTGGAATAGAAGTTGAATTGTTGTCTGTGCCCAGAGTGAAATGAAGGTTACGCTTTTCTTTAGTATAATATGTAATAGTATAGTAATTTAGTATAATATGTATTTTAATTAATTACTCATTAGTTTCATTCACTGAAATGGAAATAATTGTTCAGCAAATCTGTTGATTTCTCTGAGGAAAGTAATATAAAGTATTCCATTGTAACCAAATGATTTAGTAAATACCAGTATTGACTGAAACAGGACTGTAAAAGAAATCAGCGTTGCACTTAAATCTGAATTGATGAATCAGGATTTAACTGACCATTTATCTACATGCATTAAGAATAGGCCGCCCAACTCCTTATGTGAGACTTTGTCATCTCTAAATCCCCTCAGCGATACGTAGTTAATCAATGACACATGGGAAGTTGTAACGCGTTCCGATCTGTCTCACCAATTTCTATCTCATCATTTGCGTAGTGAGGGCTTTCCTCACCTCCCTCCATCCGCTCTTCTGTCCATTCCCTGCCAAACCAGTCACTAATGCTTCTGTTGCTTTCCAAGGGGCTCCATTGCTCATGTATTACTCAGTCAGGATTGTCATTTGATTCAATTTCACAAACCTCTTTTGACCCTCTTCTCTCTGCTTCTGCCTGTCTCTCTGTCTCTCTCCCCTTCCATTCTGTCCACCTCCCTCTCTCTTTCTTCCTCTGCTCCTTCTCTCTCTCTCTCTCTCTCTCTCACACACACACACACACACACACACACACACACACACACACACACACACACACACACACACACACACACACACACACACACACACACACACACACACACACACACACACACACACACACACACACACACACACACACGATAGGCGAAGCCATCGATGACGTCACCCCATTGTTTCCTATGAGAATGCTCAGTGGTACATTTGATGATCCGGAAGTGTCATTTCAGAGTGTCACCATCTTGCTACATTGAGGAGTTTTTGGGAACATTGCATGCGCAGTTTGAGCTACTCCAGGAAGTGACGTTGTAGGCTAGCTCAGTGCTGCCCCCTCTCATGGAGTACATCAAGTTGGAGGCCGGCGAGGTACTGCAGGCTGCCATTAGCAACTAAATTATCCCTTTAACTTTGTCTGTGTGTGTAAAGTAATTGTTTCCAGGACATACAATGCCAGTCAAAAGTTTAGACACACCTACTCATTCAAGGGTTTTTCTTTATATTTTCTACATTGTATAATTTTTTATTTAACTAGGCAAGTCAGTTAAGAACAAATTCTTATTTTCAATGACAGCCTAGGAACAGTGGGTTAACTGCCTTGTTCAGGGGCAGAATGACACATTTGTACCATGTCATCTCGGGGATTTGAACTTGTAACCTTTCAGTTACTAGTCCACTGCTCTAACCACTAAGGCTATGCTGCCACCCCAGAATAATAGTGAAGACATCAAAACTATGGAATAACACATATGGAATCATGTAGGAAACCAAAAAAATGTTAAACAAATCTAAATATATTTTAGATTTCATAAGCTACAAAGTAGGCACCCTTTGCATTTATGACAGCTTTGTACACTCAGTCCCCACATATGCTGAGCACTTGTTTGCTGCTTTTCCTTCACTCTGCGGTCCAACTCATCACAAACCATCTCAATTGGGTTGAGGTCAGGTTATTGTGTAGGCCAGCAAAGCATCCCCACACCATCACACCTCTTCCTCCATGCTTTATGGTGGGAACCATATCCGTTCACCTACTCTGCGTCTCACAAAGACAGGCTGCAATTTCTGAGGCTGGGTAACTCTAATGAACTTATCCTCTGCAGCAGAGGTAACTCTGGGTCTTCCTTTCCTGTGGCAGTCCTCATAAGAGCCAATTTCATCATAGCTCTTGATGGTTTTTGTGACTGCACTTGAAGAATCGATCAAAGTTTTTTAAATGTTCCATATTGACTGATCTTCATGTCTTAAAGTAATGATGGACTGTATTTTCTCTTTGTTTATTTGAGCTGTTCTTCTCATACTATGAACTTGGTATTTTATCAAATAGGGCTATCTTCTGTATACCACCCCTACCTTGTCACAACACAACTTATTTGCTCAAACGCATTAAGAAGGAAAGAAATTCCACAATTAACTTTTAACAAGGCACACCTGTTAATTTAAATGCATTCCAGGTGACTACCTCATGAAGCTGGTTGAGAGAAGGCCATGAGTGTGCAAAGCTGTCAACAAGGCAAAGGATGGCTACTTTGAAGAATCTAAAACATATTTTGATTTGTTTAACACTTTTTTGGGTACTACCTGATTCCATATGTGTTATTTCATAGTTTTGATATCTTCACTATTATTCTACAATGTAGAAGATAATACAAACAAAGAAAAATCTTTGAATGAGTAGGTGTGTCCAAACATTTGACTGGTACTGTACATCTGGTGAGCTAGAAGCAATTATTGGTTCATGATTGTGTTCTGAAATAAAGATGTACATACACGAATATTGACCTTAAAGAATGCCATTTACCATTCACTATAATGGTAGGATCATCTTTTCTTCAACTTGAAATCCTCAATGCAAGGGGGCAGTCGTTCTCCCCTGACTCACACACACGCACACATATCTCTTTTTCCCCATCACTCCATCCTTTTAGTGAGTACCGTGAGTACACTCTCGGTGCCCCTGAAGCCAGGTGATGCTAGAAACATGTCTAGGTTCTACCTTCTACTGGAGGGAGGAGAGGAGGATAGGAGCGGAGGAGGAGAGAGTAGGGAAAGCTCCACGACCATTGGAAATAAAGATGAAGGAGAGAGGAATTAGAATATGAATTAGAAAAACATTGCGGATGGACCATAAAGCTTGCAGGTGGTGAATGGTTACTGTAGGGGTGAGAGATGGAGTAAAGAGGTGCTAGAGGAGAAGAAGGAACCATGTAGAGGAGGGATTGGAGTGGATGTGGTGGTTGTGAGGGGCTGAGCTCTGATGAATATATCTGGATGTGATTATTATGACAGCAGTTATAAAACCATAAGGCCTGGCCCCACTTCCTGCTCGTGTTGATTTAAACCTCCCAGGCTCATAAATAATGTCTGATTAAGTGGCTGTGCCGCGCTGCGCAAGGTCTCTTAGCCCAATCTGCGTGTGTATCCCACATGGCACACTGTTTCCCTACTTTCGACCAGAACCCTATGGGCTTTTCTTAAAAGTAGCGCACTATGTAGGGAATAGGGTACCATTTGGGATGCAGAATGCTTCTGCCTAGCCTGGCCACTACATGGCCCTCAATGTGTTCCATATTAGCAGGACCACGTGGGCTTTTGAAGGATGGATTAATGGGTGGTGGGTGGAGGGGTACTACCAAACCATCAGACTCAAACAGCCCCCACCCTGCTCCAACCTAGAAGGAATGGATACCTCTGACGCACATACAGGTAGACTTATAGACGTATCCTCTGACTGTAATCAGCATACCTCAGCTGGGTTGACATGACATGGTGTCTTACACCTGACAGCTATTCTATAGCCTACCGCAAGTATGTTAGGAAGCAGGATGCTACCACCGTCCCTTTAGTTTTCATCAATGTTATTGAAGGATGTCCTCTTATTGACTGTGTGTGTCACCCCATGGCCTTATGTCCCAATGGGGCTAAAGTATACATTGGCCTAATTTCTGTCCAATATCCTCAGGGTCTCTTTTCCCTCCATATTCTAGGATAAAAGGAGCAGCGTGTGGGGAGTATTTGGGCACCTTTCCTCCCTTTAGTGGGATAGTATTCCAGCAGTTTAGATTAGCTGCCATGGGTCCCTTCAACACATTTGTAAGTGACCCTCCAGCCCCCTCCTCCTGTCTTCACTCTCCTCCTGTGTGCACAGTGACTGAGGGGTGCGGCGGCGGTGTGTGTGTAATGCTGTGTTAACCTGTCCAAGGGCAGCATAACAATAACAAACAGGAGGTTACAGCTCTTCTCTGACCTCTGACCCTGGCCTCTCCTCACCAAGGGATTGATCAGTATCACACTACCACACAGGGACACAGGATCAGCCACAGCACACACACACATGCACATGCTCACGCGCACACATAAACACACAATATGAAATGGTCACTTCACTCCTGTGGAACCGAGTATTTTCTAAATGGGGGAATCGACTACCTCCCCGTGTTGGTGCCTCAGAACCAGGTATCTGCTTTCAATGATTCACCCTTTTTATGTAGCTTTTTGTACTTTAGCAAATCAAAGGGATTTATCTGGGAGATTTGAAGCTTCCTCATTGGTGTCTATCAATCAATGATTGACATCTTTCATGGCAGCAAGCTCCGCCAATGAGGGGATTCACAAACAGAAACTAGACTGCCCGTCACTGCCATTGTCTTACCCACAAGGCAATTCTCCTGTCCGTATTTGGAAAGGCACGTCAGATGCATTTGAGACAAAAGAACTGAGGGACGGCTGAGACAGTGACATGCTGATTGGGACTGGACCATGCAGAGCCAGAAGACCCCAGGGTCTAATCAAACTCATGGTAAGAATACATCAACATCTATTTAGATCAGGTCAACTGGACATCACAACAAAGCCATGTAGAGTGATATATATGCTGAGCCTGACATTTTCCTCCAGAATTCTCATTCATTGTTGAGAGATACTCAGGTGACCTCAGTAAAAGGCCACAATCATTGATGGGTGCGTGTGTGTGTGCATGCGTGCATCAGTGTATGTGTTTGATGTTGGACCTTGTGTGTTGTTCATGAATTAGAAATGTGTTTGTGGTTCTGTCTCCTGGACTTAGTTAAAGTGGACTTTGATCCCTTTGACGACTCAAATGGCTTCAGCATCAGTAGCTATAAACGCCCCCCCCAGCCCCTCCTCCATTGATGAACAGATAAGATCCTTCTCCCTCTTCCTTATCTCCCTGTTTCCCCCCTCTCCCTCTCTTTTTCTCTCTCCCCTACCTACCTCCTTGCCCACATGAATCCTTATGCCTAGGTTGAAAAATAGGGATATAATTTCCAACGGTATCTGTTTCCATGTCCTTTCAACATATACCTGAGCTTGATGTCTCCTTTCGGGCTTTGGGGTCAGAGCTGACATAGCAGGCAGCATTGGCCACAGACAGACTGACATGGGTAAATGTGTGACAAGGAGAGGGGGTTGGAAGTTGTAATCTCTTGGTGCTTTAACTTGGTGCTTTATGTCCCCAATCCCAACCCAAACACCACATACCCTCAAGAACCAGTAAGCCTATCATTTTGCTGATGTGCCTTTGGTCTGGCAGATACTCACTCACTCACCCATTAGTGCTTGCCCTCATTGTTAGTAGGCTTACCCATTGTCGACTGCTAACTCATTTCAGAAAATAAAATATCCAGAAAACGCCATTCCATAATATATGCAGTAAACTACCTGTTGAGTCCTTCATTGAGCAATAATATGCCAATGGCCAGTTGACCATTGGGATAATTATTGTCTCCCTGGCTATCTAGCACACCGATATTCCATGATTTCTCCTCGTAATTTGCAGTAAGTGCTTTTGATATATCCCGTGCAGTAGGAAGCAAGTGATATGAAGAATGTTGTGCAATTATTGACAATAACGCAACTCTGGCATGCTGTTCTTTTGCAGGACTGTTAATGTATGGACAAATGATTCCTGGCCCAAACATTGGGCGCGTGTTCCAACCCTCATTACTCGACCTCCGCGGTTTTGTTGTTAAGTGGGCCGATCAAATTCGTAAAGCTCAGGAGCCCCTCTCTTTCCCCTCCTCCTTTTTCAAACTCGAATTGATTTTCTTGTTTGGTATGTTTATGTTATCATTTGTAAATCTTACCAGAAGTGGACCGTGAGGCACAAGGGGTAACTCATACACAGTTTAATGAAGTATTTACAGATAATTCCAAATGTCAAATACTTCTGCCCAATGACATAGTGCAGAGTGCTGACTCTAACAACTCTCTTTCTCCCTCCAACTTTTCTTCCTCTGCGTCTTTGGTCAGGCGGATTTTATTTCAGGTAAAAACGTATTCGGAGAAAAGAGGCTGCCAGGTTCATTGCACTTAGCGAAAGGAAAACAATCCTCTTTGTTGCATATCATAGCTCTCAAGGACTGAACTTTGAAACAGGCATAAGAAGATTACTGTTATTCGTGATATACCCAATTTCCATGAATAGTAAAAACTGAAGTTTGCTCAGGGTTCGTACTAGATTGTTTTCAGTTGTAGGCCTACTGTAGGGTAAAGTAAAACTGGATCCAGCAGAAGCACAAACCTACCTTTGCTGCTGACGCTTTTTATTGTATCCTATCCCAACAGGTCTGTTATAATGGGCTTTATGTCGCCTACCGTCTTAGAACCTTTCTGCACAATTGCTAAACCAAAACAAAATCCACAGCAATCGAATATTCTCTAAATAAAACAAAACAATATATTTTTTTCTGACTTTCATAAAATTATTTTTTAATTGATGATTACATATATATAAATAAATATAAATAATGAAATATATATATATTTGAATTCAGGAGCTTGCTACTGCTACTACTTTGGTTGATCATGCTCTCTGTATTAATGGTCTAGGGACATTGTCACTGCAGGCTGACAATAAGCTCAGTATTTAAACACATAGATGCCACATATGGCTATGTGCAGAGTAAACAGTATTTGGGATGTTAACCATATGTATTAAACCACTGTATCTTTCTAGCATACAGTCGTGAGTCGCGTGGAGCGAATGTAAATCCTCCTGACAGCAGCGCTAAAGCGCAGGAGGCGCATAGTGAGAAATGGTGCTTCGGAGCAATAATGGACTCGGAGTCATGACCTCTGTATGGAAACAATTTGGACTGTGGCTGAAGGTACGCTCCAACTGCCACTGCGTCTATTAGAATGTTGTTTGAAATATAAATGAATCCTAACCGGCAATGAGATACATCCTTTAAAAACAAGCCATTAGACACGCCTCTAGTTCACTCCCAGAAAGTCCCAGAAAGTCGTGGATCACTTGAAGCGGAGTCATTCAAGTGCACTTTAATGTCCACTCATGCGCCAAACGCAAACGTTTGCTTGCATTTGATATTGTCGAGCTGTGCCCTTTATATGTTGGTATATTTCGATAGAAAGTTATCCAAATATACTTTGGTTGAAGACTACATAGGCAACTATTACTGATCTATTATAATTATTTTTGTGGATGGTGTTTGGTGGGCTATAATCGGTGTAGAACATGATTGGCAATGGATTTGAAGGTCGTGTTTATGAGTTATGAATTAATTTGACAACAAATCATGTGCAATCATTGGCCCATGTGATGCAAATATTGACGCCAACAATTGAGTGACCTGCCCATTTCCAATTTGAATCGTATGACATGCCTATTCCCAACTTGAATTGTACATGGCCTAATATATCCTTATGAATTAAGATAGCCTACATTGCACCATTGACGTGGGTTAAGAATCTGGTTTAAGAAATTGCGCTTCTGCTAAATATGTATTTATTTTTGAAAGATGTTGTTTAATTGTCTGTTTTGTACTGTAACGTCAGCCATTCGTTTTGCATTAGTTTCCTTCGTCTCCAATTATAGATGATTTAAGGCATGGTTCATTGAGCAGTTATATTTTCGTTAAAGCGAGGGTTTACCATGCTTAGACCATTTATTTACTCAATACTTAGCCTACATTTTACATGCATTCAATTAACTATTTCGAGGAATTATTGTATTATTATTAATGGCTGTTGTTGTTGTTGTTGTTGTTGTTGTTATTATTATTATTATTATGCCTCCTAGTTGTTGTGGTCGATGTTATTATTTATATTTTAATGATGTTATTATTATTATTATTATAAATTTATTTGTTCGAATTTAAATGGACCCCTTTGCTCTCCATATCACCTCTCAGCAGGGATAATATACTCCTTACAATATCACCATGTTAAAGGAATGTGTGGTCCCAGTTGTAGTTTATACTAAATTACCATGTTGGTGTTTGTGACCACAGCGAGCAGTGGCCCTCCTGCCGATTTTAATTCGCCAATAAACGTTTCACAGACTTCCTTGGCCTGTGGCTTTGTGCACAGCTCGATTGGCACCCCATGGCCTACTTTGGCCAGTCTATGTCCATTAAATTATTTATCCTTCAGGTTCGAAAAAGCCCATTAAAAGCATAGGTTTCTCCTATTGGTTAAAAGGATGGAAGTCCAGCAGGCATGGGTTCAGTCAGATGTTGTCTTTGTTTATTGGTTATAACTGTAACCTGTAACCTGTACATATACATAAACTGTAAATAGACACATGTTAAATATAATAATGTATAAATATCACAACAGAAATAGTAGTATTTTATTCGTTTATATGTTAGACAGAAAATGACTATCGGTAGGCATATTTATTCTTCCACCTCCAGGAAATAGTCGTGTCGGGTTTTGATTTGTGAATAGACAATATCATGTCTTCAATGCAAAAATGATTTCCATGCGCCCTTTATATTTCAACAACGTGTGCAATCCATTATCTTGCTATTCCATAAACCTCCACACAGTCGTGCTATTTCTACATGAAGTGACAGGTTTAACTATCTTGGTGTCTCGCTGTCACTATACACTGAGCAAATGAGATGACCAATGAAAAACATAGGAAGCGTTAGCAGGCTATTTTATAGGAGCATACATTACCTTAATTGCCATTTCGGTTCATTGCAGCGCTATTGTTAACATGTTGCACACACAACACACACACATAAGCTACAGTCATAACGGCGGTGCTAATTAGGCATCAGGCTGACATATTCCAGATGCATTCTTCTTTAAGTTATTCTGCTGACTTCTTGAAATGAAATGATATTTGTGCCGGAGGTCTACGTCAAATCACCGGATCATTTCTTATCAAATCCTAGCAGGGACTTCAATGGGAAACAAATAAAAGACTGTTATTCTTATTTGGAGGCTGCAGTGACGCAATGGGCTCAGAGGGGCTTAGAATCAGATGGCATCCAGTGACTGCTCCGTCTCAGTCAGCTCGTCCAGGAGGCTCATTGGAGCCCGGTCCTTCTGTGCATGCAGACCTCCCAGCAAGGCCTCTCCTCTCTCATCCCAATGTGGGTCTATTTGTATTGGCACCCAAGATAAGGCTTTCATTTTACCCTGGGATGTTGTGTGCTCAATTGCCCTAACTGCTTCATATTTACGATCATATTTTACAAAAGCTTCAGGGATATTTCGTCTTGTAAATGATTGAAATGCTTCTTTCTGATTGTTTTCTATTGGGGCTATTGTCGAGATCAATTTTTCATTGTTTCACGGCATTCTAAAGTTTCCCGCTAGTTTGAGCTCCCCGCTACTACTGCCTCCCTGCCCCTGAGCAGTCTTATACTTTTAGATTCCCAGTTTCCAAGAAATTCAAAATAAATAGAGTGGAGTGAGTGCAGGAGAGACGCAAAGGCAAAGGAGTCCCCAATCAGTGTTCAATTATTTAGAAGAACCAAAACAGCTATGGAATGGCTGCTTTGCACGAGGTGAAATGCACATCAGTTAGCAAAACATTTCGTTGAATAAATACACGGAAGAATATTCACACATAGATCCTATTTGTTCACTTCTTCTCTCCCCACATAGGCCTAGTACTGAAACGAAATGTGTTAGAGAATTGTATTATCCACAGGTTGAATATGCTATCCATTTTATGTTTTAAATGGCTATGAAAATGAGCGATTTAATCATTAGCGACATAATAATGATATACTCATACTGGTCACCGCTCAGTCCAATTATTCTGTATAGGCCTATTTATTTGTATTTATGTGATAATACCTATGAGATTAGTTTAATTAGATAGTTTAATTGTTAAAATGAAAAATCCTAATCCTCTTTTAACCATTCACCTGTGCCCAAATGCATGCATTATGTATTGCTTTCTTCTTTCTTGAAAAACGTCTGCGAAACAATTCAAACTGTAGGTATTCAGCAGTTATAAAATATGTAGTTATTTAATTTCATCTTTAGGAAAATCCTTGTGATAAATTCGGGTAAGGACCTTTCTACAAGGCAGCTAAGTTTCACGGCAAGCGCCTTTAATGGGGCGGCAGATAGCCTAGAGCGTTGGACTTGTAACCGAAAGGTTGCAAGTTCGAATTCCCGAGCTGACAAGGTAAATATCTGTCGTTCTGCCCCTGAACGGGCAGTTAACCCACTGTTCCTAGGCCGTCATTGATAATAAGAACTTGTTCTTTTACTGACTTTTACTGACTTGCCTAGTTAAACGTATCGTTTGATAGGCAGCCTAATACAGTTTTAGTAATATTTAGATATGTTCTTAAGTAAATGATAAATGAAGTCATATTCCGTGTCAGAAAAAAATAGGAATTATATTCATAAGAATAGTAGGCTATAAATGATTTATAGGCTCTATATCAATAATGATATTTAATGATGATGAAGATAAAAGATCACATTCTATAGGCTACCAAAAAATTATTTTCACTATTTTCACTATTTTCATTATTATTTCACTTGTAAGGACATTGCCATTTTGATTGCCTGTTCTTCTAGAGACATTTTAAATGACACATCTCTATCGTTTAGTGGCGCGTAAAGAATATTTCTCCTTGTGACAAGAAAATACATACAGATTGCTGCGTAAAGTGACGCTTCGTGCCAAGCCTTCGCTTTTTGTCCATTTAATTAAACAGCTCGTTTTGACATATAAATGAAGATTACCTCTAATTTTCTATTTGAAATGGGAACATTTTTAGGTTAAGTTAAAACCATTGGTCTAACAAATTACATATTTTCCGAGGTCACGTCGGCCACAGTGTAGCTTTAGGACTTTTAAAACTCTGCTGGTTCTTTATATAAACTGAGGTCGAGCATTTCGCGCCCCAAAATGTTCTCACTGCAGAAAAAAAGTATTTTAAAGATCACTTCAGAAAATGGAGCAGGGGTTTAGCGCACTGTGTTAAATGTTTTAATTATACCATCCTCTTACCATTTGCAACCCCCAACTCGTTAACACACACACACACACACACACACACACACACACACACACACACACACACACACACACACACACACACACACACACACACACACACACACACACACACACACACACACACACACACACACACACACACACACACACACACACACACACACACACACACACACACACACATTATTATTATTTACACGCACGCACAAGCACAAGCACACAAACACACAAACACACAAACACACATACACACAAACACATACGCACGTCATATATCCAACCAACACAAACACATAGGATAAGGAGAGGGAGATGGCATGTGTTCATATGCCTGCCCCCAAAGACACACGTTGATAAATTGGTCTATAATACTTTTACAAATCAATGATAAAGTTGGCAATTGTCTGGACAAAAGTTATACATTCAAATGTTATTAGTTCCCAGAAGCGTTTTGAGGAAACTTTACGCACAGACCAGACAGTGTTCTCTCGCCCACGCACTGCTACATCATCGTCATTAACATATTTAATATTATTGACGAATGAGCTACGCGCCTCGTCTGGTGTTTTACCACTATCCCTCCACGCACCCCAGCGCTCATCTCGTGTATTCTGCACGGAGAACACTGCGATCAGCAGAACGGTTCCAGAACTGCCAACTGTCGACGTTCGCGACCTTCATTTGAGTGCTACAAACAAGGTAAGCTTCTGCGGACGCACTCATATCCAGTTTACTTGTAATTATATTGAATTGGACAATTTAGAGTTTTATGGATGTGACTTAGGGAGAGGGGTTGGCAAAGGATGTTAACAATGTGAGTGAGTTGGCAAAGATAACACTGTAACCACAAACGACATGATTCCAAGTTGCCATCTCTGGCACTTTAAATCATTTTTTTAGCCCAGCTACCAGTCTCTACCAGCTCTCGGCTGCTGCTGATCAGTCTTGCGTTCATTCGGAGACGATAATTGGATCAGTTTTGTCTGACCTTTACGTCATGATGTTTTGACGTCATTGGGCCGCCACTTAAAAAACGAATGTGACCCAAGCGTTTTCACAATATTTCTAATCTCCAGAGACTGTCTAATCGATTCCTTAAATCAAAACGCCAATTGTTATTTCATGCATTACGAAACACTGCAAAATGTAATAGGATGACCAAAAGTAGCGTTTGGGACTGCATTAAATATTGCTGCATGCGCCACTGTATCTCCTATTGACCCCTATTGCCCCCCTCCCCTCTCTTTCTTTCTGAGACTGACTGGCTTGCAGTCACGCACGTGGACCCTCCGGGACTCTCTCGAGCCTGTAGACTCAGTTATCAAGTAGGCTAAGCTTTGCATAAGCTTTGACTGTGTTAATAAAAACAAAACAATACAGGTATTTTTTTAAAATTGTGCATGCATACTCCTTCAGCCTACACATTACATCATTCTTTAACCATTATTTATAGGCCTAATATCCTATTTATTCCGAGGGATTGGAGTCTTGCAATGACACCGAAAGTAAAAGGCGCAGCTAAGTGAGCCCTTCCATATTGCCACGGTGCCAACCATAAACTGATATGCTTACGTTTTCACCTACCATCACACAATGTGGTATCGAAAGTGACCTTAGGCCACAACGAAAGTGGAAACGAGCTCATCAAATATTTAGGACAGACAGTTTTGTGTGGCCCTCTCCTTGGTTTACTGCAGTCACGGCGACCTGGGGAGAGCCGTTCATTCGTTAAACCGTTTGGCCTCGTTATTTATTAAAAGCCGGTGACATCTGTCGATAAAGAATGTAGTTTATTATGCAATGATTTCCCATGACAGCGCACTCCTGCTGTATTTACACAATATATGAATAAAACAGACAGGCAAAGACAGACAGAGACAGGGACGGCTACAATATATGTACGTTTATTAGACTACTGATGTCTTTGCTGAGCATGGAATTAAATCTATAGGCCTTTCTGTTTCATCTGCATTCCTGATAGGCTAACTATTTATTGTTAAATAGGCTATTATTCAGTAATATCAACTTGTATCTGGCACAACAGCATATGTCCTGATTTAAATAGTAAAATGTATTTTTAAAACTCTTCATATAAAAGTTAACCTACTGACAAAGGCACACATTGTATCCGAAATCAAATATGTGGGAATGGCGATGGCGCACAGTCTCACATCCAAATCAAATATTTGAAAGGGGAAAAAAAACAAGTCAGTGCAGAATATTAGAGTTTGCAGCGAGACACGAAATGCTCATGCTGAGGAATAGGCCAAATGACTTTTGACGCCCCTCCCCTCTCCCCCGCGCTTGCTTTCTTCTTTCTCCACCCCTCTCGCCTCCCTCTTTTGTGAACCCGCTGTCAGTTAGCGCCCGTTGGCACCGGAAAGATTGAAAGTGACACGCAGATTGTTTTGCGCGAAATTGTGACTGTTCTATCGAGATGTCTTCAGTTAACACCTTCTCTTTGTCGCAGACATTTTGATTTCGGTCTGTTTTGCTTGAGCGACTTGGTTGTTTTGCCTGTTGTTCACCGGAACATTTTCCTTATGATGCGTTTTGCGTTTTCCTTGTTCCCGCCGGTGAAGAAACCACGAGTTCAGAAGAGGACCGATTTGTGGCTCGGCCGTGTCTAACCGGGGACGACAGGACACAACGTGCGATCAAACGACTCCAACTGGCCGGTTGACAAGTTTATCTGCGCCGCGAGACGCAGCGGCTCGAACTCCAGCAAGATCCCCGCGCACTCAGCAAACAAACCTCGACGCACTGGTCTCGAGCGAAAGAGACACTCTCTCTCTCTCTTTCTCTCTCTCTCTCTCTCTGAGGCGAACACCACTCTCACACAGACAATAAACCAACGCACATTGTCTACCTTTGTCTCCCATCTCTCTCATTTCTCTCGGACTCGCTCACATCCAGCGCTTGGGGCACGAAGTTGTGTCCACCAGCACAGACTCCAGCGGATCTCTGCCGGTCGTGGACCCGACGCAGCCCAGCCCTGGATTCAATAATTTTAATCAATGGACAGAGCCTCCTCAACGGCCAGCAGAGGTACAGACACCCCATAAACAGTAAGTACTAGTCAGAGGTGTTCCGTAATGACTAACCTGACCGTTTCCATCGATTTCCCATTCATTGTAATAAGCCATTAATCTTGTGTTTCTTCTGACAACACAACACATCAGCAGCAGCGATGTTATGCAGTAATGCGGTCGATAACGAGAAAGAGAAATCACTTGTTGCACCTAGGGGTAAATAGCCTATCTGGGGTTATAGTTGATTATTTTACCTTCAGATGTTAATTGAAAAGTACAACATAGGCCTAATAACAATTTCGTTTACAGTGATGATTGCTATAATGGCTGATAGGCTGTAGGCTATTGGTTTCAAACTTTATTAATAGGCCTGTAGCATATCCTATCTTCAATTCATTGTTTTGGTCAGTTAATCCCCATAACAATGTAGGCTATTTGGACACAGCTTTCGTCACCAGACAAAACGATCTATTACATAATGTATTATTATTAGTATTATTGCCTATATTAATAGTCCAATGTAATAATGACAATGATGACAATTATTATTTAATTAGCCTACTGATTGATAATAATAACTAACCATAACTCATGATTATCATTCCATTTCCATAATAATGATTTCACACAGGCTACATGTGGGTTATTTAGGCCTATCATTCTAGTTCACCTGATTGATGGTACCCGTGCGTTAGAAAGGTCAAAGGAAGCATCGTGGGGAAAACATTTCTAGCTATGTATGTGGTTTCTTTTTTCATGATTATTTGACTACTTTTTACATTTGGGATTGCACATTTCCAGTTGATGAAACGGTAACGTCTCCTTTTTACATTTGGGATTGCACATTTCCAGTTGATGAAACGGTGCACATTTCCAGTTGATGAAACGGTAACGTCTACTTTTTACATTTGGGATTGCACATTTCCAGTTGATGAAACGGTAACGTCTCCTTTTTACATTTGGGATTGCACATTTCCAGTTGATGAAACGGTAACGTCTCCTTTTTACATTTGGGATTGCACATTTCCAGTTGATGAAACGGTAACGTCTACTTTTTACATTTGGAATTGCACATTTCCAGTTGATGAAACGGCAACGTGTTCATTTTTGAGTAATAAAGTGGAAACAGTTACTTTGATAACTCCATGTGCGCTGTAAAGTCTTATATTTATCGTAGGCCTATCAATCTAAAATAGGTCATGTAGACATAGATTCCATTTTCTTTCTGTGCCGCCGTTGGAATCATCTTTCTAAAGAATATATTCAGTGTCCATAAGAATGTATCAATAGAAGCATCTCATTCATAGTAGAGTTGGCCCTATGTCACAACAAGGTTTATCTTGACCCTTTTTTATTTATCTTTAATGCAAAAGTTTCCAAACAAATCATGAATGCACTTTCCTGCGTAGGCTGGGTTGCACGTGCTATTCCAGCCTATCCACTGTTCCATTGGTTGAGAGAATAACCTGTAAATTCACCGATTGTCTAAGAGACCTGCTACTCTCGCCAACGTGCGTGTTTGTCCCAATATGGAACATATTTATTTACATTTGTCTGTCTGTCTGTCTGTCTGTCTGTCTGTCTGTCTGTCTGTCTGTCTGTCTGTCTGTCTGTCTGTCTGTCTGTCTGTCTGTCTGTCTGTCTGTCTGTCTGTCTGTCTGTCTGTCTGTCTGTCTGTCTGTCTGTCTGTCTGTCTGTCTGTCTGTCTGTCTGTCTGTCTGTCTGTCTGTCTGTCTGTTCATTTATCTTGTCTTTTACTTGTAACATTAGATTAGTATTTAACCTAATTGAAGATTTGGATTTAACTGTTGTTTTAGGAAAATCCCACAATACACTGTGTCATGATTAGATTTTGTTTTTGCACGTCTCCATAACATTTCAAATAATGAGCAAGCCGTTACTTCTTGAAGTTGGAAATTAACAGCCGAGTTTTGAATTTAGAATGACGTTAATTTCCACTCATGAAGTTAAGCCTACGGAAACGATAAATATTAACTCGATCATTCATTCTTTAAATAATGTAATCAGTTAACGTGAATTAATTGTATAATCTTTTGATGGATATTAGCCGATATTATTTGAAACCTATTTGAAATATAATCAAATGTATTCTAATTAATCCAATAGCTTAGGCCTTCATGTGATAATACGAGTAATAATTCCGACCTTTGCCTTCTAAGCACCCTTATAAAACCTATATGCCAAAATTCGTTGGTATAGATTATTGAATAATAAAGAAGCACTTTCGATTGATCTGCCACTATCCTCATAGGGTGGCTGAATCACTTTCACAGACCCAGTTTGCTTCTCTCACCTTGGTTAGACTGCGAGGTAGCAGCAGAAGCCTGTCGTTTCCTCTGCAGTATTAAACGATTTGGTAACTTGTCTAACTAACTGTAGGTCATTGTAGAAGCTCTAAGAAGAAGGCGTGCGTAATAGGCTATTTGTTATATTTAAATCGTATAATGTATGAATTGATTAGTGGCATAATAAGCACGTTACGGTATATGGGAATATATATTTCATAACTGTCTAATATTCCATAGCTACTTCGATCTCCTGCAGGTTACTAGGCATAGCTTGCTTTTCGCTAATACAACCTCCACCAATAGCCTACAAACGAGAAAAGCTTGGGCATATAGACTGATAATGCTTGATCGTAATGCAGCAAAGTTATAAATGCCACTGGCAGTAGGGACAGTGTATAGGCTAGCCAATCTCATTTTTACAGAGGCGGGTCACCTGATCCTATCCTAAACAGAAGGCCTCTGACTCAAGTCTCTGCACCGTCAGGTCAAGGGCACAGACGAATTATACGAGTTTTTTTTGTGTGAGACATAGTCAAAAGGCCACACCACGGGCAGCCAAACATGCAATTCTGACAGGAGGCGACCCTTCAACCCAAATGTTGCTTAATTAAGGTCTACATTTTCTCCTGCAATCAATACGTGCAACATGCGATCAGGGATTGAAGTAATGCGTTTTAGCCTAAATGGGAAACGGTCGCTCCCACCATTATGTCAAAAACAATAGTTGTGGCAATAGTTTTAAATGGTACTTAAAGCTATTCTTATTATGTTCCAAACTCTCAAATAAATACGTAGATTGAAAACCCAGTGATCAGCTCCCGAGATTAAGTTACACAGAGACTGACTGTGCTCGGCCTGGAAAGGCCCACAACCAGGTTTACTCAAGTAGTCTACATTTATTTCATTTTGGGGAGTAGCTCTGGCAAATGCATGTAGGCCAATTCTAGTACAGTAAAGAAAGGAATCAGGAATGTCCGTTTTATTGTTGCCAGTTGCCACCAGTAAGTGGGCTAGAAGCATTATTTTCGTACACATGTCATCATCGACTATTTTCCTGTCTATCTTATGTGTTTGAGTAAACAGAGCCCCGAAGCAGTCCAACAAAATGCTATGCCAAAGCCCAAAGAAAAATGCATTCGTTTCAGCTCTTACGATGTAGCCTTTTTGTCTGTCACACCAGATCTCGTTCTGTTTCAAATGTGCCTAGATGTTGCGATTTTGGCACAGTGCTCACATTTGATCCGCATTGGACAGGAATTGACCATATAGCGTGCGCAAATGCGTATCATAACCGAAGGAATAGATGAAATAGAATAGATGGAAAGCCGTGACTTTTCGCAGGGCGTTTTCTCCAACCATTTACTCGAATTTCGCGCTCGAGTTATGGGAATTCACAACTGTAATATGTGTCAATTAATGAAGATCATTTTAAACGGTAAACCCTGAGTTATTACAGCCTACGTAGGTCTACCCAAATGGAAACGGTCTCCAGTTAGCTTATTACAAGCACATCATCTGTAAAGCGCATCTTTGAACATTTGAAGTCAGAGAAACTTCAGCAAAATTATTTCTGCTTGAACTTTCTCACTCCAGAAATACGGTATCTGGTATCTGGTATCTGACGTTTTGAGCATACAAGACAGGATTCACTCATTCGTGATGAAATAGGAACATAACCAAATGCGTCAAGATTGCGTCAAAAGCAGCATGCTATTAACGAGTCTTGTCACCGCTGCATTTTTGCGCCATCCCTCCCCTCACTCCACCCTGCACTGATGAAGGTTAACTTATAAACAGCAGGAAGCCATTATTTTCAATTATTTTGTTTGTCACAGTTTCTTGCCCTTTTAACTTGGTCTTTGTTGTGTTCCAATCCATCCTTTTTTTATGACTAATTTTAAGACAGACGCTGTAAATGTGCTTCACAATGACTGCTCCTCTCATCCCCTTTTCTATGGTATCCTGTTCTCTTCCCCTCTTCCCTCTCTCCCTGTTCTCTTCCCCTCTTCCCTCTCTCCCTGTTCTCTTCCCCTCTTCCCTCTCCCTGTTCTCTTCTCCTCTTCCCTCTCTCCCTGTTCTCTTCCCCTCTTCCCTCTCTCCCTGTTCTCTTCCCCTCTTCCCTCTCTCCCTGTTCTCTTCCCCTCTTCCCTCTCTCCCTGTTCTCTTCCCCTCTTCCCTCTCCCTGTTCTCTTCTCCTCTTCCCTCTCTCCCTGTTCTCTTCCCCTCTTCCCTCTCTCCCTGTTCTCTTCCTCTCTTCCCTCTCTCCCTGTTCTCTTCCCCTCTTCCCTCTCTCCCTGTTCTCTTCCCCTCTTCCATCTCTCCCTGTTCTCTTCTCCTCTTCCCTCTCTCCCTGTTCTCTTCCCCTCTTCCCTCTCTCCCTGTTCTCTTCCCCTCTTCCCTCTCTCCCTGTTCTCTTCCCCTCTTCCCTCTCTCCCTGTTCTCTTCCCCTCTTCCCTCTCTCCCTGTTCTCTTCCCCTCTTCCATCTCTCCCTGTTCTCTTCTCCTCTTCCCTCTCTCCCTGTTCTCTTCCCCTCTTCCCTCTCTCCCTGTTCTCTTCTCCTCTTCCCTCTCTCCCTGTTCTCTTCCCTCTCTCCCTGTTCTCTTCCCCTCTTCCCTCTCTCCCTGTTCTCTTCTCCTCTTCCCTCTCTCCCTGTTCTCTTCCCCTCTTCCCTCTCTCCCTGTTCTCTTCTCCTCTTCCCTCTCTCCCTGTTCTCTTCCCCTCTTCCCTCTCTCCCTGTTCTCTTCTCCTCTTCCCTCTCTCCCTGTTCTCTTCTCCTCTTCCCTCTCTCCCTGTTCTCTTCTCCTCTTCCCTCTCTCCCTGTTCTCTTCTCCTCTTCCCTCTCTCCCTGTTCTCTTCTCCTCTTCCCTCTCTCCCTGTTCTCTTCTCCTCTTCCCTCTCTCCCTGTTCTCTTCTCCTCTCCTCTCTCCCTGTTCTCTTCTCCTCTTCCCTCTCTCCCTGTTCTCTTCTCCTCTTCCCTCTCTCCCTGTTCTCTTCTCCTCTTCCCTCTCCCCTGTTCTCTTCCCTCTCTCCCTGTTCTCTTCTCCTCTTCCCTCTCTCCCTGTTCTCTTCTCCTCTTCCCTCTCTCCCTGTTCTCTTCCCTCTCTCTTCCCTCTCTCCCCCTGTTCTCTTCCCCTCTTCCCTCTCTCCCTGTTCTCTTCTCCTCTTCCCTCTCTCCCTGTTCTCTTCTCCTCTTCCCTCTCTCCCTGTTCTCTTCTCCTCTTCCCTCTCTCCCTGTTCTCTTCCCCTCTTCCCTCTCTCCCTGTTCTCTTCTCCTCTTCCCTCTCTCCCTGTTCTCTTCTCCTCTTCCCTCTCTCCCTGTTCTCTTCCCCTCTTCCCTCTCTCCCTGTTCTCTTCTCCTCTTCCCTCTCTCCCTGTTCTCTTCCCTCTCTCCCTGTTCTCTTCTCCTCTTCCCTCTCTCCCTGTTCTCTTCCCCTCTTCCCTCTCTCCCTGTTCTCTTCCCCTCTTCCCTCTCTCCCTGTTCTCTTCCCCTCTTCCCTCTCTCCCTGTTCTCTTCCACTCTTCCCTCTCTCCCTGTTCTCTTCTCCTCTTCCCTCTCCCTCTCTCCCTGTTCTCTTCCCCTCTTCCCTCTCTCCCTGTTCTCTTCCCCTCTTCCCCCTCTCTTCCCTCTTCCCTCCCTGTTCTCTTCCCTTCTTCCCTCTCTCCCTGTTCTCTTCCCCTCTTCCCTCTCTCCCTGTTCTCTTCCCCTCTTCCCTCTCTCCCTGTTCTCTTCCCCTCTTCCCTCTCTCCCTGTTCTCTTCCCATCTTCCCTCTCTCCCTGTTCTCTTCCCCTCTTCCCTCTCTCCCCGTTCTCTCCTCTCTCTGTCTATGTTTCCTGTGTGAACCCATGCTATCTGTGTTCACATATCAAGGGTGGGTGTGTCTATGCTATTAAACAGCAGATTAGATATCAGCAGGGATGGTCTATGGGGAAATAGAGGGCACACTAATAATGACTTCGAAATTTAGTCTTTGCCACTTCCCAGGGCAAATGATTGTGGGTTCGATTCCCGCTGGGGCCACCCATATAAAAATGTATGCATTCATGACTCTATGTCACTTTGGATGAAAGTGTCTGCTAAATGGCATGTATAAATAAAGTACTGGACATACAGGTGCATTTTAGTGTCATAGTTTTAACCAAAGACTTTGACTATATCAACTGTATCTGAGCCACAGCCATTCCTGGTAGTGTGAGTCTGGTGCGAGCTGCCGCTGCGGTGGGACTGAGTTGAGTTAGCTTTGGCATGTAGTGTGAGCCAGGCAGCGGTCCTGTTGATGTAGGTAGCAGGATTGTTACTGTGTAGTTTATCTAGTGGCCGTGGCGTTGGCCCGTCGCTGCAGTCCACACAGCACATGATACACAGGACCTCAGGCTACGGTGTGTGAGACTGTCGTCACAGTGAATGTGTGTGTGTGTGTGTTCCCAGGCTGTATTATTCAGAGGGCTGGCTTGGGGTCCCATGTGTGTGCCTGTGAGTCAGTGTGTGGTCCTTGGAAGTGTCAAAGCAGCCAGCCTGTGTTGTGTGTGTGTGCTGGCTGCAGTTTGTGTGTTTGTGTGTAGATGCATTCGCGCATATGTGTGTGTGCCTGTTTACGTGTGTGTGGGTGCGCACAAGGGGTGGGGTTATAAAGTCCTGCTGTTAACTCTTTATCTTTTATTATCAAATGAGATGTTTATGAGAGAGCTAAACATGTTTGCCAGAAGGGCTCTCGCCCTCTCTCCCCCCTCTCTTTCCAACTCTCCCCCTTTCTCCCCCTGCCTCCAACTCTCCCCCTCTCTTTTCAACTCTCAACCTTTCTCTCCAACTCCTCCCCTCTCTCCCTTTCTCTCCAACCCTTCCCCTCTCTCCTCTTCTGTCTAACTCTTCCCCTCTCTCTACCCTTTTCTCCGACTCTTCCCATCTCTCCTCTTCTACCTAACTCTTCCCCTCTTTCTCCCCTTTTCTCCAACTCTCCCCCTCTCTCCCCCTGCCTCCAACTCTCCCCTCTCTTTTCAACTCTCAACCTTTCTCTCCAACTCTTCCCCTCTCTCCCTTTCTCTCCAACTCTTCCCCTCTCCCCTCTTCTGTCTAACTCTTCCCCTCTCTCCTCTTCTGTCTAACTCTCCCCCTCTCTCCCCCTGCCTCCAACTCTCCCCCTCTCTTTTCAACTCTCAACCTTTCTCTCCAACTCTTCCCCTCTCTCCCTTTCTCTCCAACTCTTCCCCTCTCTCCTCTTCTGTCTAACTCTTCCCCTCTCTCCCCTTTTCTCCAACTTTTCCCCTCTCTCCCCTTTTCTCCAACTTTTCCCCTCTCTTCCTTTCTCTCCAACTCTTCCCCTCTCTCCCTTTCTCTCTAACTCTTCCCCTCTCTTCCCTTCTCTCCAACTTTTCCCCTCTCTTCCTTTCTCTCCAACTCTTCCCCTCTCTCCCTTTCTCTCTAACTCTTCCCCTCTCTTCCCTTCTCTCCAACTTTTCCCCTCTCTTCCTTTCTCTCCAACTCTTCTCCTCTCTCCTCTTCTGTCTAACTCTTCCCCTCTCTCCCCTTTTCTCTGACTCTTCCCCTCTCCCCTTCTGTCTGACTCTTCCCTCTCTCCTCTTCTCTCCAACTCTTCCCCTCTCTCCTCTTCTCTCCAACTCTTCCCCTCTCTTCCTTTCTCTCTAACTCTTCCCCTCACTTCCTTTCTCTCTAACTCTTCCCCTCTCTCCTCTTCTCTCCAACTCTTCCCCTCTCTTCCTTCTCTCCAACTCTTCCCCTCTCTTCCTTTCTCTCTAACTCTTCCCCTCTCTTCCTTTCTCTCTAACTCTTCCCCTCTCTCCTCTTCTCTCCAACTTTTCCCCTCTCTTCCTTTCTCTCCAACTCTTCCCCTCTCTCCCTTTCTCTCTAACTCTTCCCCTCTCTTCCCTTCTCTCCAACTTTTCCCCTCTCTTCCTTTCTCTCCAACTCTTCCCCTCTCTCCCTTTCTCTCTAACTCTTCCCCTCTCTTCCCTTCTCTCCAACTTTTCCCCTCTCTCCTCTTCTGTCTAACTCTTCCCCTCTCTCCCCTTTTCTCTGACTCTTCCCCTCTCTCCTCTTCTGTCTGACTCTTCCCTCTCTCCAACTCTTCCCCTCTCTCCTCTTCTCTCCAACTCTTCCCCTCTCTCCCCTTCTGTCTGACTCTTCCCTCTCTCCAACTCTTCCCCTCTCTCCTCTTCTCTCCAACTCTTCCCCTCTCTCCCCTTCTGTCTGACTCTTCCCTCTCTCCAACTCTTCCCCTCTCTCCTCTTCTCTCCAACTCTTCCCCTCTCTCCCCTTCTGTCTGACTCTTCCCTCTCTCCAACTCTTCCCCTCTCTCCAACTTTTCCCCTCTCTTCCCTTCTCTCCAACTTTTCCCCTCTCTTCCCTTCTCTCCAACTCTTCCCATCTCTCCTCTTATCTCCAACTCTTCCCCTCTCTCCCCTTCTGTCTGACTCTTCCCTCTCTCCAACTCTTCCCCTCTCTCCTCTTCTCTCCAACTCTTCCTCTCTCTCCCCTTCTGTCTGACTCTTCCCTCTCTCCAACTCTTCCCCTCTCTCCAACTCTTCCCCTCTCTTCCCTTCTCTCCAACTTTTCCCCTCTCTCCCCTTCTCTCCAACTCTTCCCCTCTCTCTCCCCTTCTCTCTAACTCTTCAGTCAATTGAAATAAATTCATTAGGCCCTAATCTATGGATTTCTCATGACTGGGCAGGAGCGCAGCCATCGATGGGCCTGGGAGGGCATAGGCCCACCCACTTGGAATCCAGGCCCACCCATTGGGGAACCAGGCCCAGCCAATCAGAATTAGTTTTCCCCCCACAAAAGGGTTTTATTACAGACAGAAATACTCCTCAGTTTCATCAGCTGTCCGGGTGGCTGGTCTCAGACGATCCCGCAGGGGAAGAAGCCAGATGTGGAGGTCCTGGGCTGCCATGGTTACATGTGATCTGTGGTTGTGAGGCCCGTTAGACATACTGCCAAAGTCTCTAAAATGACCCAGGTGGCTTATGGTAGAGAAATTAACATTAAATTCTCCGGCAACAGCTCTGGTGGACATTCCTGTAGTCAGCATGCCAATTGCACGCTCCCTCAAAGCTTCAGACATCTGTGGCATTGTGTTGTGTGACAAAACTGCACATTTTAGAGTGGCCGCACCTGTGTGATGATCATGCTGTTTAATCATCTTCTTGATATGTCACACCTGTCAGGTGGATGGATTATCTTGCCAAAGGAGAAATGTTCACTAACAGGGATGTAAACCAATTTGTGCACAAAATTAAAGAGAAATAAGCTTCTTGTGCTTATTGAAAAATTTGGGGATCTTTTATTTCAGCTCAGGAAACATGGGACCAACACTTTACATGTTGTGTTTATATACAGTACCTATTTCAGTCCAAGTCAGGCACTGTATATATATATATATATATATATATATATATATATATATATATATATATATATATATATATATATATATATATATATATATATATATATATCACATTGTGTTTATTGTTGTTTTTGTGGTGGTGCTGCTACAGTGTCAGTATAGGTTCATGTCAGGCCATAAGTTTGGTGCTTGTGAGGAGGAGCTATCATATTAATACACAGTTAGGGGCCAGACTCTCCAGTGCTACCATTTTGGTCAAATATTCTCCTAAATATTTTGCTGTGTTACCTGGGATGTTAATTTGGGAGCACCAGTGCCCTCAGACAGCATTTAGTGTAACAGAAAGAAAGGAAAAGGGATGAGCTTCTTCAGGAGATGAGCTTCAAAAGTAGCTAGGATTCATATAGGCCCAATGTAGGCTACATCTCCATCTAAAAAATACATTTTTCTGGTGCTCCTTAAACCTGTATTTAGTTATTCCTGGCAATTCTTGTCATTAATACTTTGAATATTTTTTATTGTGCTCCTAAATGTATTCATGTGCTCCTATTTCTTAAACTTAGGAGCACATGTGCTTCTTGTATGAAAATGGCAGCATAGAGCCCTGCCAGTGATGAGAAGCATTCTGACAATCCCTCCTCCCCAGTACACACACACACACACACACACACACACACACACACACACACACACACACACACACACACACACACACACACACACACACACACACACACACACACACACACACACACACACACACACACACACACACACACACACACACACACACACACACACACACACACACACACAAACATACAGAGAGAGAGACTGATTTTAATATCCCTCTACCCATCTTTTATCTCTGTCATAGAGAGCAGTATTAGCCAACCGTTTGATAGCCCTGCTGTAACACAGGGCTTGCATCCCAAATGTCACCCTATTCCATATGTAGTGCACTACTTTTGAGTAGGGCCCATAAAGATCTCATCAAAAGTAGTGCACTATATTTGGAATATGGTGCCATTTTGGACATGCCCCAGGTGCTTATTGGAGAACAGAGCTTTGCTGAGTGTACGTTCAGTAATGTGATTAATCTAATCGTTCCTGGTAATATAATGTGACTAATAATGTGTCATAAGCCCTTCTCCCTTTCTGCTTTGCTTGTCTGTGGTGGAGCCTTTCATGAATACAGTCTATCACACCGTGAATAGATAGGCTAGAGTGGTACAGGCGTTGTGGTTTACTGCAGGGGGCTATAGGCATGGCGGCAAAGAGCTACTGTAAGTTTGTCTCTCTGGAGTTTGAGCCTTTCTCTGCTTTTCTTCCTCTGCATCTCCATGGCTTATGTGTTGTCTGTTGTTTCATTTACTTTGTGTTTTATCTGTTGTTTCATTTACTTTGTGTTTTATCTGTTATTTCATTTACTTTGTGTTTAGTCTGTTGTTTCATTTACTTTGTGTTTTATAACTGTTGTTTTGTTTTCATTTATATGTGTCTGTGTTCTTAGTTACAATGTTTCTCCTCTACTCTACTTTTTTCTTTGTGTGTCTTCCTGTCTGCCCTAATTCTAGCTCTCTTACCCCTTAGGCTCGCGGCCAAAGCTTTTTTTTTACCCTGACCCGAAGTAGAACAAAACACAACCATGTTGTTTTCACATCTCTAATGTCTCCCATTTATGAAAGGGATGATTGTGAACAAATATTTTACTGCAAAAGTGATTCAATTGCTAGATTTAGTTTTCCTGTAATGTGGTTATGCTACCATGTGCTTGTGTTGTGAAACACATGAACACACATTGAAGAGCTAGTTGACATCAGCTATTCAAACACAAGAGGCATGGTAGTGCCACTCAAAGCCCTAGTTATACCAAGAGCCACATGCAACCCTTTTAAAGACCCAGTAACACAATACTAAATGAACCACAACAATTTATATGCAGGAAAAGGTGTTTGAGTGTAATTATGTTGGCCATATTAGATTCAGAATAAAATCGATTTACATGAAAAAAGTCTTCATGGGCGTGAGTGTTGTACACAATTCTAAGAGAGAAAAAAAACATATTTACAAAATTCATATTTACATGTGATGTGACAATGTCTGAGCCCACTTGTTTTCCTTAGAGCCGATTACAATAGCCACAACGTCAAAATACGTGCAACTGGATGTGTTTAAGTCAGGCAGGACCATGAGGAAAAGAGAGGAGGTGGAAGAGAGAAGAGAGGGAGAGACAGAGAGGAAAAGAGAGGAGGTGGAAGAGAGAAGAGAGGGAGAGACAGAGAGGAAAAGAGAGGAGGTGGAAGAGAGAAGAGAGGGAGAGACAGAGAGGAAAAGAGAGGAGGTGGAAGAGAGAAGAGAGGGAGAGACAGAGAGGAAAAGAGAGGAGGTGGAAGAGAGAAGAGAGGGAGAGACAGAGAGGAAAAGAGAGGAGGTGGAAGAGAGAAGAGAGGGAGAGACAGAGAGGAAAAGAGAGGAGGTGGAAGAGAGAAGAGAGGGAGAGACAGAGAGGAAAAGAGAGGAGGTGGAAGAGAGAAGAGAGGGAGAGACAGAGAGGAAAAGAGAGGAGGTGGAAGAGAGAAGAGAGGGAGAGACAGAGAGGAAAAGAGAGGAGGTGGAAGAGAGAAGAGAGGGAGAGACAGAGAGAGAGGAAAAGAGAGGAGGTGGAAGAGAGAAGAGAGGGAGAGACAGAGAGGAAAAGAGAGGAGGTGGAAGAGAGAAGAGAGGGAGAGACAGAGAGGAAAAGAGAGGAGGTGGAAGAGAGAAGAGAGGGAGAGACAGAGAGGAAAAGAGAGGAGGTGGAAGAGAGAAGAGAGGGAGAGACAGAGAGGAAAAGAGAGGAGGTGGAAGAGAGAAGAGAGGGAGAGACAGAGAGGAAAAGAGAGGAGGTGGAAGAGAGAAGAGAGGGAGAGACAGAGAGGAAAAGAGAGGAGGTGGAAGAGAGAAGAGAGGGAGAGACAGAGAGGAAAAGAGAGGAGGTGGAAGAGAGAAGAGAGGGAGAGACAGAGAGGAAAAGAGAGGAGGTGGAAGAGAGAAGAGAGGGAGAGACAGAGAGGAAAAGAGAGGAGGTGGAAGAGAGAAGAGAGGGAGAGACAGAGAGGAAAAGAGAGGAGGTGGAAGAGAGAAGAGAGGGAGAGACAGAGAGGAAAAGAGAGGAGGTGGAAGAGAGAAGAGAGGGAGAGACAGAGAGGAAAAGAGAGGAGGTGGAAGAGAGAAGAGAGGGAGAGACAGAGAGGAAAAGAGAGGAGGTGGAAGAGAGAAGAGAGGGAGAGACAGTCTCCTTTTACTCCCTTTTACACACAGTTCCACCCTGTCATTGGGACTATTATAATAGATATTATGAGTTGGCTGATGGTAGCAGTATTCCAAATGATGATGGAATCATGAAGACTCTGCTCTGTCCAGTATGTGGCGGGTTTAGAATTACACATGTTTTTGTGTACGTGTGTGTGTGTGTGTGTGTGTGTGTGTGTGTGTGTGTGTGTGTGTGTGTGTGTGTGTGTGTGTGTGTGTGTGTGTGTGTGTGTGTGTGTGTGTGTGTGTGTGTGTGTGTGTGTGTGTGTGTGTGTGTGTGTGTGTGTGTGTGTGTGTGTGTGTGTACGTGTGTGTGTGTATGTGTGTGTGTGTGTTTGTGTACGTGTGTGTGTATTTCACGTATTGTTTACAGGTGTGTTTATTGCTATGCAGTATTTTCCAATCAGTACGGGTGTGTCTGTATTTTTCCTTTGCGATCTTACGTCTGTGCGTGTGTATTTGTTTTGTCTGTATGAGAATGTGGAATTTAGGAGTAGCCTATTTTGCAGATGAAACCTCAAGTGTCCAAGATAATCAAAGTAGTGAATTTCAAGGAGTGTTTGTCTAAATAGCTGCTCAGGGATTCAAAAATGCCTCCCTGTCTGCTCTCTATTACCACAAGGCATAACAGTGTGTCCTTCCCTATAGGACAGATATTTAACATCTTATCGACTCAGCATTAACTGCCTCTCTCCTCTCCCAGAACCTGTATGATTTCGGGTGAACTGGATGAGGTCTAGTTATTATTGAACAATTATATCTGATCTGCTAAATAGATCAGTTTATTGGTCATGAAATCCATTGATATATCGACCTGTTATAAGAACAGCTATTTACTTTCCCCCCACACATGTACAATGTGGAAGTGCTTCTAAACTGTCACACAACTCCTTGTGTGTGTGTGTGTGTGTGCGTGTGTGTGTGTGCCTGCGTGCACGACTTTGTCTACACACTCATATTTTCCACTGTAAGGCTAGGACACTGTTTGGCTAAGAATTCACCTACACACACACACACACACACACACACACACACACACACACACACACACACACACACACACACACACACACACACACACACACACACACACACACACACACACACACACACACACACACACACACACACACACACACACACACACACACACACACACACAGACCCCCCCCCTCCCCATTGAAGGTGAAACCCCATGTTGTCCTGTGAAGGAGGAAAACAATGACACTATGAGACATGGGCGGCTGTGCTCTGTTCTCTGTACGGTCCACAGGCATTGTCTGGCACCGGGTTTAATATTTAATATACTCCACATTCTTACACTATCCATAATTCAGAAAAAGGAATGTTGCACCGGATCACTGAGTTTGAAGGAAAAGAGAAGGGTTTGTTGTAGATATTCATACGGTAAAGTGAGGCTGCTTCTGTATGTGGGTACGGTCTGTCTAGTCTTGAGACAGGTTAATGGTCAGGACATTGGAGAGGCAAAGCAACGTCTCCTGGGCTGCATCGGCCTCATCAGTACAAGTTGACGTCGCTGGGTCACATTAAAACAGGTTTCGTGTGTAGATGTGTTTGAGGTTGACACCACCTCTAAGGTTGCCACCCAGTATGTGGGCACGAGAATATGTGAAATGGTTTTTTTATCTCCTCAAATATTTGTGACTATGGTGGAGGAGGTTCTGAAGGAAAGAAGGGCGCTGAGATGCCGGCAGGCGGCAGTGGGGGGGTGATTGGGATCGTCGGCTCCTGAGGGTCAGGTTGGGACTTGTTGGAGGGGAGAGGTTTGTCGCAAATGTACTGAGAGAGAGGTGAGGGGAGCTGAGTACAGGGTGAGTGAGGCATGTGGCCCTTTCAGCATACAATGATTAGAGGTTATGCAGAAGATAAAAGTACAGGGACTAGATTAATGCTCCTACTGTGACTGGGGTTAGCCTATTACTCTCCTTGTAGATCCTTTTGTCCTTTCTTGTTCAAATGATATTCTCTCTGGTGGCTAGTAAATAATCATCTAGTTTACAGGAGGTTGGGAGCCAATTTCCCTCCATGCAGTTTATATTGGAGGAGAGAGTTGAATAGCTGTTCCTGAAGCAGTTTACATTAGACGGTGTATTATAGCAATACCATTTATATGTGGCTATTCTATTGTTCTTGAACAGAGCTGCCAGTTTGTTAGCATGTGAATTCTGAGAGAGAGAGAGAGAGAGAGAGAGAGAGAGAGAGAGAGAGAGAGAGAGAGAGAGAGAGAGAGAGAGAGAGAGAGAGAGAGAGAGAGAGAGAGAGAGAAACTACTGTACTAGCACTGGAGCACATTTCTTTCCATTCAAAGGTCCTTCGTATTTCTTCATGCCGATCTTATTAAACACCAGGGAATTCAGCCACTTGCTTTTTTTGGGCCCACGCAAATTTTCTTCTTAATCACGCCAAGGCTAATGTGTTTAATGTATTATTCATTTAGACATTTCACCCAAGCTCGTAATTCCTCTCAGATTGGAGGTGTATGTGGGCAGTTTTCTTTGGGTTCCGTGGTCGGTGGTGTTTTTCTCCTCTGTAGTGGAGAAATGAGAGGCGTTGCCCCATGCGGGAGCCGGAGAGGGAGAAGAGAAGAGGGAGAAGAGAAGAGGGAGAGGGAGAGGGAGAGGGAGAGGGAGAGGGAGAGGGAGAGGGAGAGGATAAGGGGAGAGGGAGAGGGAGAGGATAAGAGGGAGAGGGAGAGGGAGAGGAGAGAGGGAGAGGGAGAGGGAGAGAGAGGGAGAGGGAGAGGGAGAGGGAGAGGGAGAGGGAGAGGGAGAGGGAGAGGGAGAGAGGGAGGGAAGGGAGAGGGAGAGGGAGAAGAGAAGAGAAGGAGAGAAGAGGGAGAGGGGAGAAGAGAGAATAGAAGAGGGAGAGAGGGAGAGGGAAGGGAGAGGGAGAGGGAGGGAGAGGAGAGAGAGAGGAGGAGAGGAGAGAGGAGAAGAGAGAGGAGAGAGGAGAAGAGAAGAGGAGAGGAGAGGGAGGGAGAGGGAGGGAGAGGAGAGGGAGAGGGAGGGAGAGGAGAGGGAGAGGAGAGAGGGAGAGGGAGAGAGAGAGAGGAGAGGAAAGAGGAGAAGAGAAGAGAGGGAGAGGGAGAGGGAGAGGAGAGAAGAGGAGGGAGAGGGAGAGGGAGAAGAGGGAGAGGGAGAGGAGAGAGGGAGGGAGGGGAGGGAGAGGGAGAGGGAGAGGGAGGGAGAGGAGAGGGAGAGGGAGAGGGAGAGGGAGAGGGAGAGAGGAGAAGAGAGGGAGAGGGAGAGGGAGAGGGAGGGAGAAAGGAGAGGGAGAGGGAGAGGGAGAGGGAAGAGGGAGAAGAGGGGAGAGGGAGAGGGAGAGAGAGGAGGGAGAGGGAGAGGGAGAGGGAGAGGGGAGAGGGAGAGGAAGAGGGAGAGGGAGAGGGAGAGGAGAGGAGAGGGAGAAGAGGGAGGGAGGGAGAGGGAGAGGGAGAGGGAGAAGAGAAGAGGGAGAGGGAGAGAAGAGGGAGAGGGAGAGGGAGAGGGAGAGGAAGAGGGAGGGAGAGGGAGAAGAGGGAGAGAGGGAGAGGGGAAGAGAGGGAGAGGGAATAGAGAGGGAGAGAGAGAGGGAGAGGGAGGGGAGAGGGAGAGGGAGAGGGAGGAGAGGGAGAGGAGAGAGGGAGAGGGAGAGGGAGAATAGGAGAGAGGGAGAGGGAGAGGGAAGAGAAGAGGAGAATAGGAGAGGGAAGAGAAGGAGAGAGGAGAGGGAGAAGAGGGAGAGGGAGAAGAGAGGGAGAATAGAAGAGGGAGAGGAGAGGGAGAGGGAGAAGAAGAGGAGAGGGAGAGGGAGAAGAGAAGAGAAGAGGGAGAGGGAGAGGGAGAATAGAAGAGGAGAGGAGAGAGAGGGAGAGGGAGAGGAGAAGAGAAGAGAGGGAGAGGGAGAATAGAGAGGGAGAGGGAGAGAGGAGAGGGAGAGGGAGAGGGAGAGAAGAGAAGAGGAGAGGGAGAGGGAGAAGAGGGAGAGGGAGAAGAGGAGAGAGAGAAGAGGGAGAGGGAGAATAGAAGAGAGAGGAGAATAGAGAGAGGGAGAAGAGGGAGGGAGAGGGAGAAGAGGGAGAGGGAGAGGGAATAGAAGGGGAGAGGGAGAATAGGGGAGGGAGAAGAGGAGAGGGAGAGGGAGAATAGAGAGAGGAGAGGGAGAAGAGGGAGAGGGAGAGGGGAGAGGGAGAATAGGAGGGAGAGGAGAGGAGAGAGAGGAGAGGAGAAGGAGAGGGAGAGGGAGAGGGAGAGGGAGAGGGAGAGAAGAGGGGAGAGGGAGAAAGAGGGAGAGAGAGAGAGGGAGAGAATAGAGGAGAGGGAGAGGAGAAGAGGGAGAGGGGAGAGGGAGAGGGAGAATAGAAGAGGGAGAGGCAGAAGAGAAGGGAGGGAGAGGGAGAAGAGGGAGAGGGAGAGGGAGAGGGAGAATAGAGAGGGGAGAGGGAGAGAGGAGAATAGAGGGAGAGGGAGAGGGAGAGGAGAGAAAGAGGGAGAGGGAGAAGAGAGAGAGAAGAGGGAGGGAGAGGAGAGGGAGGGAATAGAAGGGAGGGGAGAGGGAGAGGGAGAGGAGAGAGGGGAGAGAGAGGGAGAGGGAGAGGGAGAAGAGGAGAGGAGAGAGAGAGAGGGAGAATAGAGAGAGGGAGAAGAGAAGAGGGAGAGGGAGAGGGAGAGGGAGAAGAGGGAGAGGGAGAGGGAGAGGGAGAAGAGAAGAGGGAGAGGCAGAAGAGAAGAGGGAGAGGGAAAAGGAGAAGAGAAGAGGGAGAGGGAGAAGAGAAGAGAAGAGGGAGAGGGAGAGGGAGAGGGAGAGAGGGAGAGGGAGAAGAGGGAAGAGGGAAGAGGGAGAGAATAGAGAATAGGAGAGGGAGAAGAGAAGAAGAGGGAGAGGGAGAGGGAGAGGGAGAAGAGAAGGGGAGGGAGGGAGAGGGAGAAGAGAGGAGAAGAGGGAGAGGGAGAGGAGAGGGAGAATAGGAGAGAGGGAGAGGGAGAATAGAAGAGGGAGAGGGAGAGGGGAGAGGGAGAGGAGAGAAGAGAGGGAGGGAGAGGAGAGAGGGAGAGGAGAAGAGAAGAGGGAGAGGGAGAGGAGAGGGAGAATAGAAGAGGGAGAGGGAGAAGAGAAGAGGGAGAGGGAGAAAAGAGGGAGAAGAGAAGAGGGAGAGGAGAAGGAGAAGGGAGAAGAGGGAGAGGGAGAATAGAAGAGGGAGAGGGAATAGGAGAGGGAGAAGAGGGAGAGGAGAGGGAGAAGAGGAGAGGGAGAGAGGAAGAGGGAGAGGGGGGAGAAGAGGGAGAGGGAGAAGAGGAGAGGGAGAGGGAGAAGAGAAGGAGAGGGAGAGGGAGAATAGGGAGAGGGAGGGAGAAGAGAAGAGGGAGAGGAAAAGAGGGAGAGAGGAGAGGGAGAGGGAGAGGGAGAGGAGAGGGAGAGGGAGAGGGAGAATAGAAGAGGGAGAGGGAGAATAGAAGAGGGAGAGGGAGAAGAGGAGAGAGGGAGAGGGAGAGGAGAAGAGAGGGAGAGGGAGAGGGAGAGGGAGAGGGAGAGATAGAAGAGGGAGAGAGAATAAGAGAAGAGAAAGAGGAGAGGGAGAATAGGAGAGGGAGAGGGAGAGAGGGGAAGAGAAGAGGGAGAGGGAGAGGAGAGGGAGAAGAGAAGAGGGAGAGGGAGAGGGAGAAGAGGAGAAGAGAGAGAGGGAGAAGAGAGAAGGGAGAGGGAGAAGAGGAGAGAGGGAGAGGGAGAGGGAGAGAGGGAGAGGGAGAGGGAGAGGGAGAATAGAAGAGGGAGAGGAGAGGGAGGAGAGGAGAATAGAAGAGGGAGAGAATAGGAGAAGAGAATAGAAGAGGGAGAGGGAGAGAAGAGAGAGAGGGAGAATAGAAGAGGGAGAGGGAGAATAGGAGAGGGAGAAGAGAAGAGGGAGAGGGAGAGGGAGAGGGAGAGGGAGAGGGAGAAGAGGGAGAGGGAGAGGAGAGGGAGAGGGAGAAGAGAAGAGGGAGAGGGAGAATAGGAGAGAGGGAGAATAGAAGAGGGAGAGGGAGAGGGAGAAGAGAAGAGGAGAGAGGGAGAAGAGGGAGAGGGAGAGGGAGAGGGAGAATAGAAGAGGGAGAGGGAGGGAGAGGAGAGGGAGAGGAGAGAGAGGGAGAGGGAGAGGGAGAGGAGAGGGAGAGGGAGAGGGAGAAAGGGAGAGGAGAATAGAAGAGGGAGAGGGGGGAGAATAGAAGAGGGAGAAGGGAGGAGAGGGAGAGGAGAGGGAGAGGGAGAAGGGAAGAGGGAGAATAAGAGGAGAGGGAGAATAGAAGAGGGAGAGAGGGAGAAGAGAAGAGGAGAGGGAGAAAGAAGAGAAGAGAGAGAGGGAGAATAGAGAGGGAGAGGAGAATAGAAGAGGGAGAGGAGAAGAGAAGAGAGAGGAGAAGAATAGAAGAGGGAGAGGGAGAAGAGAAGAGGGAGAAGGAGAAGAGAAGAGAAGAGGGAGAGGGAGAGGGAGAGGGAGAATAGAAGAGGGAGAGGGAGAAGAGAAGAGGGAGAGGGAGAATAGAAGAGGAGAGGGAGAAGAGAAGAGGGAGAGGGAGAGGGAGAGAGGGGAGAGGAGAGGGAGAAGAGAAGAGGGAGAAGGAGAGGAGAGAGGGAGAAGGGAGAAGAAAGAGGGAGAGGGAGAGGAGAGGAGAGGAGAGGGAGGGAGAAGAGAAGAGAAGAGAGAGAGGGAGAATAGAAGAGAGAGGGAGAGGAGAGGGAGAAGAGGGAGAGGAGAAGGAGAAGAGGAGAGGGAGAGGGAGAGGAGAGGGAGAATAGAAGAGGGAGAGGGAGAAGAGAAGAGAGGGAGAGGGAGAAGGAGAGAGAAGAGGGAGAGGAGAGAGAGGGAGAGGGAGAGAGGAGAGGGAGAAGAAGAGGGAGAGGAGAAGGAGAAGAGAAGAGGAGAGGGAAAAGGAGAAGATAAGAGGGAGAGGGAGAGGGAGAGGGAGAAGAGGGAGAGGGAGGAGAGAGGGAGAGGGAGAAGAGGGGAGAAGGAGAGAGGAGAGGAGAGGGAGAGGGAGAGGGAGAGGGAGAGGGAGAGAGGGAGAGGGAGAGGGAGAGGGAGAAGAGAGGAGAGGGAGGAGAGGAGAAGAGGAGAGGGAGAGGGAGAAGAGAAGAGGGAGAGGGAGAGGAGAGGGAGGGGAGAAGAGAGAGAGAGGGAGAGGGAGAGGAGAAGAGGGAGAGGGAGAGGAGAGAGAAGAGGGAGAGGGAGGAGAAGAGAGAAGAGGGAGAGGGAGGAGAAGAAGAGGAGAGGGAGAGGAGAATAAGAAGAGGGAGAGGGAGAAGAGAAGGGGAGAGGAGAGGAGAAGAGAAGAGGGAGAGGGAGAAGAGAAGAGGGAGGGAGAGGAGAAGGAGAAGAGAAGAGAAGAGGGAGAGGGAGAGGAGAAGAGAAGAGGGAGAGATAGGAGAAGAGGGAGAGGGAGAAGAGGGAGAGGGAGAAGAGGGAGAGGGAGAGGGAGAATAGAAGGGAGAGAGAAGAAGAGAGAGGAGAGGGAGAGAAGAGGGAGAGGGAGAAGAGGGAGAGGGAGAGAAGAGGGAGAGGGAGAGGAGAAGAGAAGAGGAGAGGGAGAGAGGGAGAATAGAAGAGGGAGAGGGAGAAGAGAAGAGGGAGGGAGAGAAGAGGAAGAGGGAGAGAGGAGAGGAAGAGGGAGAGGGAGAGGGAGGAGAGGGAGAATAGAAGAGGGAGAGGAGAAGAGAAGAGGGAGAGGGAGAGGGAGAGGGAGAGGAGAGAGGGAGAGGGAGAGAAGAGGGAGAGGGAGAGGAGAATAGGAAGAGGGAGAGAAAGGAAGAGGGAGAGGGAGAGAGAAGAGAGAGGGAGAAGAAGAGGGAGAGGGAGAATAGAAGAGGGAGAGGGAGAAGAGAGGGAGAGGGAGAGGGAGAATAGAAGAGGGAGAGGGAGAAGAGAAGAGGGAGAAGGAGAAGAGAAGAGGGAGAGGGAGAAGAGAAGAGGGAGAGGGAGAGGGAGAAGAGAGAGGGAGGGAGAGAAGGAGAGGAGATAGAGAGAGAAGAGGGAGAAGAGAGGAGAGGGAGAGGAGAGGAGAAGAGGGAGAGAGGAGAGGGAGAGGGAGAGGGAGAGAAGAGGGAGAGGGAGAAGGAAGAGAAAGGGAGAGGGAGAGGGAGAGGGAGAATAGAAGAGGGAGAGGAGAGAGAGGAGAATAGAGGGAGAGGGAAGAGAAGGGAGAGGATAAGAGGGAGAGGAGAGGGAGAATAGAGAGAGGGAGAGGGAGAGGGAGAAGGAGAGGGAGAGGGAGAGGGAGAATAGAAGAGGGAGAGGGAGAAAGAGAGAGAAGAGAGGGAGAGGGAGAAGATAGAGGGAGGGAGAAGGAGAAGGGAAGAGGGAGAAGGAGAGGGAGAGGGAGAAGGAGAGGGAGAGGGAGAATAGAAGAGGGAGAGGGAAGAGGGAGAGGGAGAATAGAAGAGGGAAGAGAGGGAGAGGGAGAGGGAGAAGAGGGAGAGGGAGAGGGAGAAGAGAGGGAGAGGGAGAATAGAAGAGGAGAGGAGAAGAAGAGGAGAGAGGAGAGGGAGAGGGAGAGGAGAGGGAGAGGGAGAGGGAGAGAAGAAGAGGAGAGGGAGAAGAGAAGAGGGAGAGGGAGAGGGAGAAGAGGGAGAGGGAGAGAGGGAGAAGAGGGAGAGGGAGAAGGAGAAGGAGAGGGAGAGGGAGAGGGAGAGGAAGAGGGAGATAGAGAGGGAGAGGGAGAAGGAGAGGGGGAGAGGGAGAGAGGAGAGGGAGAGGGAGAAGAGAAGAGGGAGAGGGAGAAGAGAAGAGGAGAGGAGAGGGAGGAGAGGGAGAAGGAGAAGAGAAGAGGAGAGGGAGAGGGAGAGGGAGAAGAGGGAGAGGGAGAATAGGGAGAGGGAGAGGGAGAATAGAGAGGGAGAGGGAGAGAGGGAGAGGGGAGAGGAGAGGAAGAGGGAGGGGAGAGGGAGAGGAAGAGGGAGAGGAGAAGGAAGAGGGAGAGGAGAGAGAAGAGAAGAGGGAGAGGAGAAGAGAAGAGGGAGAGGGAGAGGGAGAGAGGGAGAAGAGAGGAGAGGGAGAGGAGAGGAGAGGAGAGGGAGAGGGAGAGGAGAGGGAGAGGGAGAGGGAGAATAAAGAGGGAGAGGGAGAGGGAGAGGGAGAAGGGAGAGGGAGAATAGAAGAGAGGGGAGAGGGAGAGGAGAGAGGGAGAGGGAGAAGAGGGAGAGGGAGAAGGAGAAGAGGGAGAGGAGAGGGAGGGAGAATAGAAGGGAGAGGAGAAGAGGGAGAGGGAGAGAAGAGGGAGAGGGAGAGAAGAGGGAGAGGGAGAGAGAGGAGAGAGGGAGAGAGGAGAGAGGGAGAGGGAGAGAAGGAGAGGGAGAATAGAGGAGGAGAGGGAGAGGGAAGAGGGAGAAAGGGAGAATAGAAGAGGGAGAGGAGAAGAGGAGAGGGAGAGGGAGAGGAGAGGAGAGGAGAGAGAAGAGGGAGAGAGGGAGGAGAGGGAGAAGAAGGAGAGGGAGAGGGAGAGGGAGAGGGAGAGGAAGAGGGAGGAGAGGGAGGGGGGAGGGAGAGGGAGAGGAGAGAGGGAGAGGGAGAAGAGAAGAGGGAGAAGGAGAGAGAGAGGAGAGAAGAGGGAGAGGGAGGGAGGGAGAATAGGAAGAGGGAGAGGGAGAAGAGGGAGAGGAGAGGGAGAAGGAAGAGGGAGAGGGAGAAGAGGAAGAGGGGAGAGGAGAAGAGAAGAGGGAGAGGGAAGAAGAGAGAAGAAGAGGGAGAAGAGAAGGAGAAGGAGGGGAGAGGGAGAAGAGGAGAGAGGGAGAGGGAGAAGAGGGGGAGAGGGAGAAGGGAGAGGGAGAGGGAGAGAAGAGAAGAGGGAGAGGAGAGGGAGAAGGAGAGGAGAAGAGAGAGGAGAGGGAGAAGAGAAGAGGGAGAGAGAGGGAGAAGAGGGAGAGGGAGAAGAGGGAGGGGAGAGGAGAGGGAGAGGAGAGGGAAGAGGGAGGGAGAGAATAGAGGGAGGGAGAGGAGAAGAAGAGAGAGGGAAGGAGAGGGAGGGAGAAGAGGAGAGGGAGAGGGAGAATAGAAGAGGGAGAGGGAGAAGAGAAGAGAAGAGGGAGAGGGAGAATAGAAGAGGGAGAGGAGAAGAGAGGAGAGGGAGAGGGAGGGAGAATAGAAGAGGGAGAGGGAGAAGGAGAGGGAGAGGGAGAATAGAAGAGGGAGAGGGAGAAGAGAAGAGGGAGAGGAAGAGGGAGAGGGAGAAGAGAAGAGAGAGGGAGAGGGAGAGAGAAGAAGAGAGGGAGAGGGAGAGGAGGGAGAGGGAGAGGGAGAGGGAGGGAGAGGGAGGGAGGAGAGGGAGAGGGAGAGGGAGAGGGAGATGAGGGAGAGGGAGAAGAGAAGAAAAGAGAAGAGAAGAGGGAGAAGGAGAGGGAGAGGGAGAGGGAGAGAGGGAGGGATAGGGAGAGGGAGAAGAGGGGGAGGGAGAAGAGGGAGAGGGAGAAGAGAAGAAAAGAGAAGAGGGAGAGGGAGAAGGAGAGGGAGAGGGAGAGGGAGAAGAGGGGGAGGGAGAAGAGGGAGAAGAGAAGAGGGAGAGGGATAGGGAGAGGGAGAAGAGGGGGAGGGAGAAGAGAAGAAGGAGGGAGAGGGAGAAGAGAAGAGAAGAGGGAGAGGGAGAAGATGGAGAGGGAGAGGAGGGAGAGGGAGAAGAGGGAGAGGGAGAGGGAGAGGAGGGAGAGGGAGAGGGAAAAGGAGAAGAGAGGGAGAGAGACCACAATGTGAAAACGATGTCTTTGTGGGGACTCATGACATTGTTTGCAGGGAGAGAGAGACTAGGTCTGTAAAAATGATCAGGAGGGTGGGGGCTGTGGTTGAGAAGAGGATGGAGATCATCCCTCTCTTTCTTCACATTAATTTTTTTCTTGGTCATCCCTCTTGCTCCCAAAATAATCATATTTTTATTTTCTTCCCCTACTACTTTTCTCTTTGTTTAACATTGACGCTGTTATCCAGTAACTTACAGGAGCTATTAGGTTTACCTTGCTCAAGGACACATCGACCGATTTTTTATGAAGTCAGGCTCATGGGTTGGAACCCATGGGGGGTTCCTGCCCCACCGCTAGGCTACCCGCCGCCCACATTTCTTGTAACGTAGGCTGCTAAATAAAAGGTGCTATAAAAGAATATACCTTCTTACCATCTCTCTTCAGTGTGTACCCCTTTCCAATTCTCACTCTTTTCTCTTCTCTTTTTCTGTTCTCTCTCTGTCCCCCTACACTCTCTCCCTCACTCAGACATAGTTCACGCACATCGTTGGCTGGCAGTGTCCAAAGACTAGTCTGCAAATATGACCGGTCCATTTGGCTTGTGTTGTGTGTGTGTGTGTGTGTTCTCTCTGCTCTTTGATAATTGGCAGGTGTCCTCTATTGCCTAGCAGCCTCTCTTATGGACAATCCCAATATGAGCGCTTTGGCAGACCAATTATACTGATCCC
Organism: Oncorhynchus gorbuscha; assembly: GCF_021184085.1. Lineage (NCBI taxonomy): Eukaryota > Metazoa > Chordata > Actinopteri > Salmoniformes > Salmonidae > Oncorhynchus > Oncorhynchus gorbuscha. The sequence continues at coordinate 66,469,271 of NC_060181.1, forward strand.
AGGACACTGCCCCACACTGATGCATCCAGCGACACACACACACACACACACACAACACACACACACACACACACACACACACACACACACACACACACACACACACACACACACACACACACACACACACACACACACACACACACACACACACACACACACACACACACACACACACACACACACACACACACACACACACACACACACACACACACACACACACACACACACACACACACACACGGTATATGTATACCGTATCTTCTTATACACATCTTCTTCTGTCTCTCTCTGGGACACACCAGACAAAAACGTCACTCCTGACTGACTGCGAGTGCCAGGGCTAGAGTGGGGTCAGAGTTGGAATCCTTTACTGTTAGAGTAGACCTTCCTCCACCCAATCCCCTCCACCTTCACCCACACAGCCCAGTTTACATTCCCCACACATGCTGGTGCAGAACCTCTCTCTCTCGCTATCTCACTCTCTGTCTCTGTTGAGCCTGACTGTTTGTTGATAATGTAGATAAGCTACCAGGCTCCTTAAAAACAAGCCTGGGGTTTCAGGGTTTCAGGGATAGGATAGTAGCCACATGTTTGGCTACCTGTTCTGTCTCTGAGGAAGTCTGCGTGGTGTGTGGGGGAGGGATATTCTTTACAGTATGTATGTATAAGTGAAAACTTAGTGATTGTATTTCATATATAATTTTGGTAGTTTTTTGGACTGATCTTTTTGCGTTTTGCTTAACTTTCTTCATTGTCCCCTCTAGGCCCTTACCCTCTGCTGTCCCTGTCTGTGCCCGTCTAGGCCCTTACCCTCTGCTGTCCCTGTCTGTGCCCCTCTAGGCCCTTACCCTCTGCTGTCCCTGTCTGTGCCCCTCTAGGCCCTTACCCTCTGCTGTCCCTGTCTGTGCCCCACTAGGCCCTTACCCTCTGCTGTCCCTGTCTGTGCCCCTCTAGGCCCTTACCCTCTGCTGTCCCTGTCTGTGCCCCTCTAGGCCCTTACCCTCTGCTGTCCCTGTCTGTGCCCCTCTAGGCCCTTACCCTCTGCTGTCCCTGTCTGTGCCCCACTAGGCCCTTACCCTCTGCTGTCCCTGTCTGTGCCCCTCTAGGCCCTTACCCTCTGCTGTCGCTGTCTGTGCCCCTCTAGGCCCTTACCCTCTGCTGTCCCTGTCTGTGCCCCTCTAGGCCCTTACCCTCTGCTGTCCCTGTCTGTGCCCCTCTAGGCCCTTACCCTCTGCTGTCCCTGTCTGTGCCCCTCTAGGCCCTTACCCTCTGCTGTCCCTGTCTGTGCCCCTCTAGGCCCTTACCCTCTGCTGTCCCTGTCTGTGCCCCTCTAGGCCCTTACCCTCTGCTGTCCCTGTCTGTGCCCCTCTAGGCCCTTACCCTCTGCTGTCCCTGTCTGTGCCCCTCTAGGCCCTTACCCTCTGCTGTCCCTGTCTGTGCCCCTCTAGGCCCTTACCCTCTGCTGTCGCTGTCTGTGCCCCTCTAGGCCCTTACCCTCTGATGTCTGTGCCCCTCTAGGCCCTTACCCTCTGATGTCTGTGCCCCTCTAGGCCCTTACCCTCTGATGTCTGTGCCCCTCTAGGCCCTTACCCTCTGCTGTCGCTGTCTGTGCCCCTCTAGGCCCTTACCCTCTGATGTCTGTGCCCCTCTAGGCGCTTACCCTCTGATGTCTGTGCCCATCTAGGCCCTTACCCTCTGATGTCTGTGCCCCTCTAGGCTCTTACCCTCTGATGTCTGTGCCCCTCTAGGCCCTTACCCTCTGCTGTCTGTGCCCATCTAGGCTCTTACCCTCTGATGTCTGTACCCCTCTAGGCTCTTACCCTCTGATGTCTGTGCCCGTCTAGGCCTGTACGCCTTGCTGTCTCTGCCCGTCTAGGCCTGTACGCTCTGCTGTCTGTGCCCATCTAGGCCTGTACACCTTGCTGTCTCTGCCCGTCTAGGCCTGTACGCCTTGCTGTCTCTGCCCGTCTAGGCCTGTACGCCTTGCTGTCTCCGCCCGTCTAGGCCTGTACGCTCTGCTGTCTGTGCCTATCTAGGCCCTTACCCTCTGCTGTCTGTGCCCATCTAGGCCCGTACGCTCTGCTGTCTGTGCCCGTCTAGGCCCTTACCCTCTGATGTCTGTACCCGTCTAGGCCTGTACGCTCTGCTGTCTGTGCCCCTCTAGGCCCTTACCCTCTGCTGTCTGTGCCCCTCTAGGCCCTTACCCTCTGCTGTCGTGTCTGTGCCCCTCTAGGCCCTTACCCTCTGCTGTCTGTTCCCCTCTAGGCCCTTACCCTCTGCTGTTCCTGTCTGTGCCCCTCTAGGCCCTTACCCTCTGCTGTCTGTGCCCCTCTAGGCCCTTACCCTCTGCTGTCTGTGCCCCTCTAGGCCCTTACCCTCTGATGTCTGTGCCCATCTAGGTCCTTACCCTCTGCTGTCTGTGCCCATCTAGGCCTGTACGCTCTGCTGTCTGTGCCCCTCTAGGCTCTTACCCTCTGATGTCTGTGCCCATCTAGGCCCATACCCTCTGGCAGTAGCCCCCCCTGGTGGTTGGAGGGGGATGGAGCGTGGTGGCGGGGAGAGCCCCCGCATGCAGGACAGTCCTGAGCGGGAACGGCGGGGGAGCAGCCCGGACTTCAGTGGACCCCCGCCAGGGAAGATGGGGCGTTTGGAGCTTAATGGGAGCCCCACTGGGCCACGCCTCCTACGTCACAACGGCCACCCACACAGACCTCTGGGAGGTAGGATGCTCCAAAACACACCCACCGTATGCACTTGTACACATTGATCGAAACTACCTTACATCCAATGTTTTACACCAATCCAATGCTTTTTAAATCTATAATGGGGAGTGAGCAAGTGTGGAGAATCGGGATACAGCCACACTCACAGCCTTGATAGTTAGTCTCTCTTTGTCTTTGCCTTACTCTCTCTCTGTGGCCCTTGCCCTCTGGTAACTAGGACCAGAACAAGGGTTTTGGACACACTCCTGGCCCTAGTTAAACTCCACATCGGCATGCACGCTAGAGTTCACAAGGCCCATTGCAGTATTTTATAGGACTGTATAATAAGCC
>NC_060181.1:66479829-66567329 GCF_021184085.1 Oncorhynchus gorbuscha
ATTATAAAGAATCTACAAGGCCTTGCGATAAATCGTCCAAAGTAGAGCCGTTGAAACTTGCATAGCAAGTCCAGTGAATTCTGTGTAACTTTAAATGATGGAAGAACTGACCATGGACACAATAGCTTGTATCAGTGTTTGATCCAGAAAGCACCAACTGTACTCTTGTGGCGTTAAATCAATGTAAATGACTTAGATAGTTAAGCAGTCTCAAGCTTATCAATTGATATTGACACTTCGAATGGTGATTCTCTCTGCTAACTTTTTATGATGTCTTTGCATATCCATGTTTATTTCACCTTTAATCTAAAGAATATCCTTGTTTATTTCACCTTTAATCTAAAGAATATCCTTGTTTATTTCACCTTTAATCTAAAGAATATCCTTGTTTATTTCACCTTTAATTTAAAGAATATCCTTGTTTATTTCACCTTTAATCTAAAGAATATCCTTGTTTATTTCACCTTTAATTTAAAGAATATCCTTGTTTATTTCACCTTTAATTTAAAGAATATCCTTGTTTATTTCACCTTTAATTTAAAGAATATCCTTGTTTATTTCACCTTTAATCTAAAGAATATCCTTGTTTATTTCACCTTTAATCTAAAGAATATCCTTGTTTATTTCACCTTTAATTTAAAGAATATCCTTGTTTATTTCACCTTTAATTTAAAGAATATCCTTGTTTATTTCACCTTTAATTTAAAGAATATCCTTGTTTATTTCACCTTTAATCTAAAGAATATCCTTGTTTATTTCACCTTTAATTTAAAGAATATCCTTGTTTATTTCACCTTTAATCTAAAGAATATCCTTGTTTATTTCACCTTTAATCTAAAGAATATCCTTGTTTATTTCACCTTTAATTTAAAGAATATCCTTGTTTATTTCACCTTTAATTTAAAGAATATCCTTGTTTATTTCACCTTTCTAAAGAATATCCTTGTTTATTTCACCTTTAATTTAAAGAATATCCTTGTTTATTTCACCTTTAATCTAAAGAATATCCTTGTTTATTTCACCTTTAATTTAAAGAATATCCTTGTTTATTTCACCTTTAATTTAAAGAATATCCTTGTTTATTTCACCTTTAATCTAAAGAATATCCTTGTTTATTTCACCTTTAATCTAAAGAATATCCTTGTTTATTTCACCTTTAATCTAAAGAATATCCTTGTTTATTTCACCTTTAATCTAAAGAATATCCTTGTTTATTTCACCTTTAATCTAAAGAATATCCTTGTTTATTTCACCTTTAATCTAAAGAATATCCTTGTTTATTTCACCTTTAATCTAAAGAATATCCTTGCCGTTAGATTAGCTGCAGTCTATTACTGGAACAGGATTTAAGAGACAACAGTATACTACAAAACTGAATAAACAGCCATTCAAACGATCCATTGATTGTTTCGTGTAATTTATATCAGCACATTTCAAATGAACTTCTCCTATAGTATATATATAAAGTATTCCATGCAGACCTAATTAGATATAATATATAATATTTCACCTTCTTAGCATAAGATTTACTAACGTTCTCGTCAATTTCTCTTTACTCTCTCTCTCTCTCTCTCTCTCTCTCTCTCTCTCTCTCTCTCTCTCTCTCTCTCTCTCTCTCTCTCTCTCTCTCTCTCTCTCTCTCTCTCCTCTCCTCTCCTCTCCTCTCCTCTCCTCTCCTCTCCTCCAGGTCTGATGATCCCAGTGTTCTGTGTGGTAGAGCAGGCAGGGCCTGACGGAGGGATGCAGCGTGAACGAGAGCGTGAGGAGCTGGAGAGGAAGGAGGGACACAGAGAGGAGCATGCTGAGTTTGTCCTGGTCAGGAAAGATATCCTCTTCAACCAGCTGGTGGAGACAGCCCTGCTGGCCCTGGGGTACTCCCACAGCTCAGCAGCTCAGGCCCATGGTGAGTACTGTAGCCTACACACTGACCCACAGTCAGACTACTGTATCAACGAAGCAACAGCCATAAAGATTCTACCTGGTACTGAGTTAGAGCTATAACTGATAAAGGGCCTGTTAGCAATACAGCTGAAAATGCAAACAGTTCTCCCACATACACACACCTGGTACAGAGTTAGCGCCACTGCAATCTGGCAATGCACAACGTCAGTCCCATACTGTAGGCTTACTTTACACTTAAAGTTATCACCTTGGAACATGGTGTATTTTCAACTGATTTATGACCAGCTCTAAACGGATGAACTGGTACTGAGTTCCAGCTTTGGCACTGCTGTATTCCAACTGATCTAGGACCAGTTCACACACCGATCTAGGACAAGGCCAGCTACACAAAGAGTTATAGAGCACACAGCAATAATTGACTGTGAGGGACACTAGTCAGACGATACACTGACTGTTATGGTGTTTTGTGCTCTCAGGGTAGGACTAAGTAAAGAATGCTTGAAAAACACAACTAAAGAACAGACAGTCTGAGAAACTCATTAAACACAGAACAAAGAGTTGAAAAATAATGAGTCTAGTTCCTCCAAGAGGCAAAAAGACTATGTGTGTGACTAAATGTATCTAAGTACATGCACATGCTTTATTGTGTGCGTTGTGTATGTGTGGGAATGTTTATGTGTGAGAGGTCTAGGGGAGGAACATAATAATGGTGGAATTTATTGTTGCACACATGGTTGTCATCTCCAGGAGGACAGTGATGTTTACTTGTGTTCACTAAAGTATGCAGCACATTCTAACTGCAGGGAGTTGCTTCACGTTGATATATGGTAACAATAGACACAACCAGTCAACTGAGATACATTGACTTCAACTGAAATGGTGTGTGAATAATGGCTCTGTGAATAATGGCGTGTGAATAATGGCTCTGTGAATAATGGCGTGTGAATAATGGCTCTGTGAATAATGGCATGTGAATAATGGCGTGTGAATAATGGCGTGTGAATAATGGCGTGTGAATAATGGCGTGTGAATAATGGCGTGTGAATAATGGCGTGTGAATAATGGCGTGTGAATAATGGCGTGTGAATAATGGCGTGTGAATAATGGCGTGTGAATAAAGGCGTGTGAATAATGGCGTGTGAATAATGGCGTGTGAATAATGGCGTGTGAATAATGGCGTGTGAATAATGGCGTGTGAATAATGGCGTGTGAATAATGGCGTGTGAATAATGTGGTGTGAATAATGGCGTGTGAATAATGGCGTGTGAATAATGGCGTGTGAATAATGGCGTGTGAATAATGGCGTGTGAATAATGGCGTGTGAATAATGTGGTGTGAATAATGGCGTGTGAATAATGTGGTGTGAATAATGGCGTGTGAATAATGGCGTGTGAATAATGGCGTGTGAATAATGGCGTGTGAATAATGTGGTGTGAATAATGGCGTGTGAATAATGGCGTGTGAATAATGGCGTGTACGAAGACACTCCATATTACTCTGTCCTTTTGTTAATTTGATTCTTAGGGGCTATTCATGGCGGTAGGCAATAACTGAACTGCCGCCCCTGTGTGTCAGAAAAATACCAACTTTTTGTTGTGTTGCTGGTATGTAGTATTTATTGCTGTATAATTGCTATCCAACAAAATAAGTCATTAAAATGATCACTGTCATGGCGCCAGCTTTTTTCACCAGACAAGTAATGTGTCATCTGGAGAGGCTCTGATTTCAAGTATCATGTCATTTATAGTTTGAACCAACAAATCTCATGTCGTGTGACACACGTGAGAGACCTCACTTCATACACTACACCCACACATCATAACAGATAGACTGGCACTGCACAGGTAATCCCTGTTTACTGGCTCAAGGTCAACAACCCTTATCACTGTCTGAATGAACTCCTTTCTTCTCTGCTTTCCGTCACTTTCCTCTCTGCCAAACTACCTGAAACACACTGTACTGCACTGTACTCTGTACCCACCGTACCCGTATGCTCTACATGAACTCTTCTTCTCTTATTTTCTCTTCTCTCTGCTTTATTCTGCCATACCACCTGAACCACAGACTCTGTACTCTGTACTCTGTACCCCTACGTACTTACTGTCCCCTACATGACTCATCTTGGGCTGAAAATACTACATTCATTATCAGAGGCGTCATGCCCAAGGGGGGCACAGGGGCAAGTGCCCCCTCAGATTTGTCCTTTTTTTAATGATAATGTTGTTGTTGTTTCTCATAATACTACTAGCCACCTAGCAATTGTATGAAGTTGGTATTTATCTAGCCCAGATAGGTTCCTAATCGCCTAACCTCATAACTAGCTACCAAAAAGCCATTTCAGGCTATCAATCAAATTAGAATAGCTAGCTACCAGATGAGCTAAATGCCCTTTTATGATCACTTAGAGGCAAGCAACAATGAAGCATGTATGAGAGCACCAGCTGTTCCGGATGACTGTGTGATCACGCTCTCCGTAGCCGAGGTGAGCAAGACCTTTAAACAGGTCAACATTAACAAAGCCGCAGGGTCAGACGGATTACCAGGACGTGTACTCAAAGCATGCGCGGGCCAACTGGGAAGTGTCTTCACTGACATTTTCAACCTCTCCCTGACCGAGTCTGTAATACCTACATGTTTCAAGCAGACCACCATAGTCCCTGTGCCCAAGGAAGCAAAGGTAACCTGCCTAAATTGTTACCGCTTTTTAGCACTGACGTTGGTAGCCATGAAATGCTTTGAAAGGCTGGTCATGGCTCACATCAAAACCATCATCCCGGGAACCCTAGACCCACTCCAATTTGCATACCGCCCCAACAGATCCACAGATAACGCAATCTCAATTGCACTCTACACTGTCCTTTCCCACCTGGACAAAAGGAACACCTATGTAAGAATGCTGTTTATACAGCTCAGCGTTCAACACCATAGTGCTCACAAATCTCATCACTAAGCTAAGGATACTGGGACTAAACACCTCCCTGTGCAACTGGATCCTGGACTTCCTGACGGGCCGCCCCGCAGGTGGTAAGGGTGGCAACAACACATGTGCCACGCTGATCCTCAAAACTTGGGCCCCTCAGGGGTGTGTGCTTAGTCCCCTCTTTAACTCCCTGTTCACCCATGACTGCGTGGCCAAGCACGACTCCAACACCATCATTAAGTTTGCTGACGACAAAACAGTGTTAGGCCTGATCACCGACAACGATGAGACAGCCTATAGTGAGGAACATCTCCCTTAATGTGAGCAAGACAAAGGAGCTGATCTTGGAGTACAGGAAAATGCAGGGCGGTAAGAACAGGCCCCAATTAACATGGACGGGGCTGTAGTGGAGCATGTCAAGAGTTTCAAGTTCCTTGGTGTCCACATCACCAACGAACTATCATGGTCCAAACACACCAAGACAGTTGTGAAGAGGGCACGACAACACCTTTTCCCCCTCAGGAGACTGAAAAGATTTGGCATGGGTCCCCAGATCCTCAAAGTTCTACAGCTGACCGGTTGCATAATCTCCTGGTATGGCAACTGCTCGGCATCTGACCGTAAGGTGCTACAGAGGGTAGTGCGTACGGCCCAGTACATCACTGTGGCCAAGCTTCCTGCCATCCAGGACCTATATACTAGGGGGTAACAGAGAGAGGTCCCAAAAATTGTCAAAGACTCCAGTCACCCAAGTCATAGACTGTTCTCTCTGCTACTGCATGGCAAACGGGACCAAAATGCTCCTTAACAGTTTCTAACGCCAAGCCGTAAGACTGCTGAACAATTAGTTATATGGCCAACCGGACTACTTCCATTAACCCCCCCCTTGCTGTTTATTATCTATGCATCATCACTTTACCCCTACCTACATGTACAGATTACTATTATTTTTTAAACTAAATGTACTGAATAAGACTCACATTCCTTTCAATCTGTTACACAGATTTTAGCAGAGAAGTGTATTTAGTTTATAAAAATAACCACCCATCAGGAGGATACAGACAGGTCAAGAGGTATGCTTAGATATACTGTACATCTTTTTTATATAGAGGTAAGCATATGGATTATGGCTCTAGATTGCAGGAAAAAGCTGTTTCAGGGGTTCAAAATTCTCCAACTTCACCAACCCCCAGCCATACGCACTTATTTTGTGCACTCTCAGATTTTTGGTGCATAACGCCCCTGTTTATTATGACTTTGACAATTCTAAAAGACAATGTTCAGATTGTGGTCCTTCTGTAGCTCAGTTGGTAGAGCATGGCGCTTGTAACGCCAGGGTAGTGGGTTCGATCCCCAGGACCACCCATACATAGAATGTATGCACACATGACTGTAATTCTCTTTGGATAAAAGCGTCTGCTAAATAGCATATATTATTATATTATTATTATATATTATTGTTCAGAGGGTTCCGAGTTGTTCAGCCCTGAATAAGGACATTTTACTAACAGTAAGCAATTACTTTTATTTTCTATTCAAACTATATTTTTACTGTATTTATTGTCTGAAGGCACTGAGGTGAACGTGAGTACCGTCTCCACCCAAAGCCACAGTTGGTCAAAGGGAGGTATTTTCCATTTTATGATATTCTTTGAATTGTTTAGATAATAGATACTGTAGGCAAATAGACAGAATTAAACTATTTTATTAGTCTGTTGATATATTTTTGGTGTCGTAGTTTTAACAACAACAATCAATAATCAGACTATTACTGAGAATTACAGCTAAGATCTTACATATATACCGAGTGTACAAAAAGAACACCTTCCTAATATTGAGTTGCACCCTTTCAGCCCTCAGCACAGCCTCAATCTGTCAGGACATGGACTACAAGTTGTCGAAAGCATTCCACAAGGATGCTGGCCCATGTTGACTCCAATGCTTCCCACAGTGGCTGGTGAACCATTTTTGATACACATGGGAAAGTGTTGAGCAGGAAACACCCAGCAGTGTTGCAGTTCTTAACACACTCAAACCGGTGCACCAAGCACCTACTACTATACCCTGTTCAAAGGCACTTCAATCGTTTGTCTTGCCAATTCACTCTCTGAATGGCACACATACACAATCCATATCTCTATTGTCTCAAGGTGCTATACTGATTGAAGTGGATTTAACAGGTGACATCAGTAAGGGATCATAGCTTTCAGCTGGATTCCCCTGGTCAGTCCATGTCATGGAAAGAGCAGGTGTTCCTAATGTTTTGTACACTCAGTGTATATTGTCCCTATTAAATCTCTTAAGAAAAGGGTCTTAACTGGCCTGGGCAGTAAAAGCATTTGCCATAGTATGCAGAATGTCATTACCAGCTAGTAGTTGTATGTGTAGCCTAGCCGTGTATGCCAAGTATCAGGGGAGGTCTGTCTCGTCAGTCACAGTGGTCCCCTGTCCACATCAATACAGTCCTCCCAAAAACATCCAGGCTGTTCAAAGCCATGTAGACTAAACCAGACATCACAAATCAAATTTGATTGGTCGCATACACATTTTTCAGATGTTATCACAGGTGCAGCTAAATGCTTATGCGTCTAGCTCCAACAGTGCAGTGATACCTAAAAATGCAAAACAATACACACAAATCCACAAAATAAAAAGAAAGGAATGAAGAAATATCAGAATGAGCAATTTCAGAGTCTGGAATCTAAGTATGAAAAGTATATGATGGTGTGTATTGACAGTATGGACAGTATATGATGGTGTGTATAGACAGTATGGACAGTATATGATGGTGTGTATTGACAGTATGGACAGTATATGATGGTGTGTATAGACAGTATATGATGGTGTCTATTGACAGTATGGACAGTATATGATGGTGTGTATAGACAGTATATGATGGTGTGTATTGACAGTATGGACAGTATATGATGGTGTGTATTGACAGTATGGACAGTATATGACGGTGTGTATAGACAGTATATGATGGTGTGTATAGACAGTATGGGCAGTATATGATGGTGTGTATAGACAGTATGGACAGTATATGATGGTGTGTATTGACAGTATGGACAGTATATGATGGTGTGTATAGACAGTATGGACAGTATATTATGGTTTGTATTGACAGTATGGACAGTATATGATGGTGTGTATAGACAGTATATGATGGTGTCTATTGACAGTATGGACAGTATATGATGGTGTGTATAGACAGTATATGATGGTGTGTATTGACAGTATGGACAGTATATGATGGTGTGTATTGACAGTATGGACAGTATATGACGGTGTGTATAGACAGTATATGATGGTGTGTATAGACAGTATGGGCAGTATATGATGGTGTGTATAGACAGTATGGACAGTATATGATGGTGTGTATTGACAGTATGGACAGTATATGATGGTGTGTATAGACAGTATGGACAGTATATTATGGTTTGTATTGACAGTATGGACAGTATATGATGGTGTGTGTACAGACAGTATATGATGGTGTGTATTGACAGTATGGACAGTATATGATGGTGTGTGTACAGACAGTATATGATGGTGTGTATAGACAGTATGGACAGTATATGATGGTGTGTATAGACAGTATGGACAGTATATGATGGTGTGTATAGACAGTATGGACAGTATATGATGGTGTGTATAGACAGTATAGACAGTATATGATGGTTTGTGTACAGACAGTATATGATGGTGTGTATAGACAGTATGGACAGTATATGATGGTGTGTATAGACAGTATGGACAGTATATGATGGTTTGTATAGACAGTATGGACAGTATATGATGGTGTGTATAGACAGTATGGACAGTATATGATGGTGTGTATAGACAGTATGGACAGTATATGATGGTGTGTATATAGACAGTATGGACAGTATATGATGGTGTGTACAGACAGTATATGATGGTGTGTATAGACAGTATGGACAGTATATGATGGTGTGTATAGACAGTATGGACAGTATATGATGGTTTGTATAGACAGTATATGATGGTGTGTATAGACAGTATATGATGGTGTGTACAGACAGTATATGATGGTGTGTATAGACAGTATGGACAGTATATGATGGTTTGTATTGACAGTATGGACAGTATATGATGGTGTGTATAGACAGTATGGGCAGTATATGATGGTGTGCATAGACAGTATGGACAGTATATGATGGTGTGTATAGACAGTATGGACAGTATATGATGGTGTGTATAGACAGTATGGACAGTATATGATGGTGTGTATAGACAGTATGGACAGTATATGATGGTGTGTATAGACAGTATATACTGGTGTGTATAGACAGTATATGATGGTGTGTATAGACAGTATATGATGGTATGTATAGACCGTATGGACAGTATATGAATAGAAAAGGTGTGTACAGCAGTAGTTATATAGGATGAACCATGACTAGAATACAGTATACACATATAAAGTGGGTAAAACAGTATGTAAACATTATTAAAGTGACCAGTGTCACCAGCAGCACCTTACAAACGGCTACAGCAGCAACAACATCATCATCATCAGTAACACTCCTCGGACACACAGTTCAACACATAGTCCGGCTGAATAAGTAGAGGAGGTCAACATCATCATCATCAGTAACACTCCTCAGACACACAGTTCAACACATAGTCAGGCTGAATAAGTAGAGGAGGACAACATCATCATCATCAGTAACACTCCTCAGACACACAGGTCAACACATAGTCAGGCTGAATAAGTAGAGGAGGACAACATCATCATCATCAGTAACACTCCTCGGACACACAGGTCAACACATAGTCAGGCTGAATAAGTAGAGGAGGTCAACATCATCATCATCAGTAACACTCCTCAGACACACAGTTCAACACATAGTCAGGCTGAATAAGTAGAGGAGGACAACATCATCATCATCAGTAACACTCCTCAGACACACAGTTCAACACATAGTCAGGCTGAATAAGTAGAGGAGGACAACATCATCATCATCAGTAACACTCCTCAGACACACAGTTCAACACATAGTCAGGCTGAATAAGTAGAGGAGGACAACATCATCATCATCAGTAACACTCCTCAGACACACAGTTCAACACATAGTCAGGCTGAATAAGTAGAGGAGGACAACATCATCATCATCAGTAACACTCCTTGGACACACAGGTCAACACATAGTCAGGCTGAATAAGTAGAGGAGGTCAACATCATCATCATCAGTAACACTCCTCAGACACACAGTTCAACACATAGTCAGGCTGAATAAGTAGAGGGACAACAAATAATATATCTGCTCTTCATGCCCACACACACACACACACACACACACACACACACACACACACACACACACACACACACACACACACACACACACACACACACACACACACACACACACACACACACACACACACACACACACACACACACACACACACACACACACACACACACACACACACACACACACACACAGTTGCATGCTCTGACATAAAAACACACGCAAATACCAACTCACACACACACACACACACGACCCCCTCCCCCTTCCCTACTCTTCCTCAAAAATACTTTTGTTTTTTAAAATAAGCATTTATGTTAAATGAATAATTTCTGGCTTAAATTATACATTTTTTCCTCTGCGGTCACCAACCAAAATTACACAGAGTCTTGGCTATTTTCTCCCTGTTTGAATTGTGTCCTGCATACTTGTGTCCCAGCGGTGTATTTAAATTCTCTCCCAGCACCACGGCCTTTCTTTAATTAGATCCAGTTAGTAATTAACTGGTGCATATTGTTTATTTCAGTTATAAGGGTCTGAAGGCTTTTATAGAATGGAAGGGGCAGACCTGTACTTTAAGGCTTCAGACAGTTAACAGTGGCCGGTTGGCCAGCCACGCTCTAGGCCTCAGAGAGGAGAGTACATTGTCGCTGTGCTGCCACGTTACAGGGTCAGAGAGCTATACAGGACAAACGTTTTGAGTTTGGTTTTGTTTAGTGGATGTACAGATGACTCTAGACCTATTGTGAAATATGAGTCCTGTCACTCACAGTTTTGGTAGACATTGCCCCTAGCCACAGATCTAGGATCAGATTACTTTGAATCATTACCTGGCTCCTAACCTCAACCATTCGACACATAAATAAATATCTGACCTTGTATCAGTGGTTAGGGGTAACTTCTTCCTTCTCTTTCACACATCCCTGTTCCAGTCATATATAAAACATGTTGTGGTGACTTACAGAACATAACAGTATTGGCAGAATGTCTTCCTTCACCCTCACTGATTGTCCACTTTGTCTTTGGATCCCAGGAAGAGTAGCTGCTGCCTTGGCCGCAGCTAATGGGGATCCCTAATAGATACAAATTCTTACCAGATAGACAGATGAATATGAGCGCTAGGTTTGGTTATGATGATATGAAGTAGAACGGCTGTGTGAGTCATGCATGTGGGGTTTCCCCTGGGGGGGGGTACGAGAACTGGAACCAGCATGGAATGAGGAGCCCTTCGTGTGTAGCTAGCCTGCTGCATCGCTTAAGCCTTGTTCCATAGGTCAGTGTGTGTGTCTCTCTCTCTGTCTGTCTGTTTGACTGTCGTTGTCTCTCTGTCTGTCTGCGTGTGTGTGTGATTCTGTCGCTGCGTGTGTGTGATTCTGTCTGTGTGTGTGTCTGTGTGTGTGATTCTGTCGCTGCTGTGTGTGTGTGTGTGTGTGTGATTCTGTCACTGTGCGTGTGTCTGTGTGTGTGATTCTGTCGCTGTGTGTGTGTCTGTGTGTGTGTGTGTGTGTGTGTGTGATTCTGTCGCTGTGTATGTGTCTGTGTGTGATTCTGTCGCTGTGTGTGTGTCTGTGTGTGTGTGTTTGTGTGATTCTGTCGCTGTGTATGTGTCTGTGTGTGATTCTGTCGCTGTGTGTGTGTCTGTGTGTGTGTGTTTGTGTGATTCTGTCGCTGTGTATGTGTCTGTGTGTGTGTGATTCTGTCGCTGTGTGTGTCTGTGTGTGCGTGTGTAGGCACATACGTGTTTCTGTGTGTCTGTGAGTAAGAGCCAATTTATGATAATACCAAAATGTGGTCAGAGGCGCATATGGATGGTGTGACGCAATTGCGAAGCGTCCGGAGGCACGCAGAGGCCAAATTGATCTCAGTACCACGTCGCTGGGCGCCTTTCAAATGTTATAACAATGGGGAAGGCTCTGTATAACTCGCATTGACATGATTGGTTGACGGTTGGTGAGAGCTGGAGGTCTTGTATAAATACAAACTCACCTCTTTGACAACTTCCTTCACAACAACTCAATGCTGCTTGGCAAAGTGCAAAAAGTATGAATGTCCAGACTTCTGCAGAGGCCATATCACCGTAAATGCTGCACGGCCAATGAAGACTGCGGATTGACCATGCAGCGCCTTTAAGAGAGAGAGAGAGAAAAGGAGAAGGAAAGAGGACAAGCCTGTGTGTGTTTGTGTGGATGGGCACATATTGGCACAAGCCAAGCCACCAGTTGGCCACATGAAGGGACGTCTTTGGGAGGCGGAATTTTTATGTGGAAACGGGAACAATGATTTTTATTTTAAAAAATATGGACATGAAGCAGGAGCCATATAACAAGGGGCCAAAACTGATTCATTAATAATGAATTCACCACTGCTATGCGTGTGTATACATACTTGTGCACTTTAAAATGCATGCCAAACAAAAAAACATTGATTTCAAAGTTTAACAAACCATGCAACTCTATACTCAAGGACTACTTTTAAGAATTTACACCAAACATTTGACAAAAACAGTGCAGATGCGAAGTTTGGTAACAGAATTTCCGTAAAATATCCCTGTTATTTGTGACCACATTTTCCAAAAACTCTGTTAAATATCCACTCTGACTTAAGATTCAAAGATGTCTGCAGAGAGAATGGGGGGCCAGCTATGACATGACACCTTCACTTAAACAAATATATATATTTTGGTTGTTGAACTACAGTAAGTGAAGTGGATTTACACCCGGTAACAGAATTGGGTTAAGGTTAGGGTCATGGGTCCCTGATCTGTCCTATACATAAATGAATAATATTAATGTTATTTTCTTCATGGGGATATATCCTAAATAGGTACACAAAGGTAGAAATATACACAAAACTCCACTGTCCTCAGGCCCCCTAGCAAGCCGGCCTATAACCTCCACTGTTCTCCGGCCACCTAGCTAGCCGGCCTATACCCTCCACTGTCCTCTGACCCCCTAGCTAGCCGGCCTATACCCTCCACTGTTCTATGACCCCCTAGCTAGCCGGCCTATACCCTCCACTGTTCTATGACCCCCTAGCCAGCCGGCCTATACCCTCCACTGTTCTATGACCCCCTAGCTAGCCGGCCTATACCCTCCACTGTTCTCCGGCTACCTAGCTAGCCGGCCTATACCCTCCACTGTTCTCCGGCCCCCTAGCTAGCTGGCCTATACCCTCCACTGTCCTCGGACCCCCTAGCTAGCCGGCCTATACCCTCCACTGTTCTCCGGCCCCCTAGCTAGCTGGCCTATACCCTCCACTGTCCTCGGACCCCCTAGCTAGCCGGCCTATACCCTCCACTGTCCTCAGGCCCCCTAGCTAGCCGGCCTATACCCTCCACTGTCCTCAGACCCCCTAGCTAGCCGGCCTATACCCTCCACTGTCCTCTGACCCCCTAGCTAGCCGGCCTATACCCTCCACTGTCCTCAGACCCCCTAGCTAGCCGGCCTATACCCTCCACTGTCCTCGGACCCCCTAGCTAGCTGGCCTATACCCTCCACTGTCCTCCGCCCCCCTAGCTAGCTGGCCTATACCCTCCACTGTCCTCCGGCTCCCTAGCTAGCCGGCCTATACCATCTCCACTGTCCTCCGGGGGTGGGGTGACCCCCTAGCCAGCCGGCTCCGGAAGGTGGTGATTGACTACCCTCCACTGTCCTCTGACCCCTGGGCTAGCTAGCCGGCCTATACCCTCCACTGTCCTCGGACCCCCTAGCTAGCTGGCCTATACCCTCCACTGTCCTCTGACCCCCAAGCTAGCTGGCCTATACCCTCCACTGTCCTCTGACCCCCAAGCTAGCTGGCCTATACCCTCCACTGTCCTCCGCCCCCCTAGCTAGCCGGCCTATACCCTCCACTGTCCTCCGGCCCCCTAGCTAGCCGGCCTATACCCTCCACTGTCCTCCGACCCCCTAGCTAGCCGGCCTATACCCTCCACTGTCCTCCGGCTCCCTAGCTAGCCGGCCTATACCCTCCACTGTCCTCCGACCCCCTAGCCAGCCGGCCTATACCCTCCACTACACAATGTGACACACAATGAGGAAAGCAGATCAGCTCTCCCAAATCAAAGCTAACCGAGCTATATAAACAGAAAGCACTCAGAGAGAGAAGAGGGAAAATGATCTGAGAGGAGGGGGATGAAGGAGGGCAATTCTACACAAATTGTCTTCATCTGTCTCCATAGCTTTTCCTCACTAATTCAGTATCTCGGCAAAATATCTATCCACAGATACACAGTTAGTAGTGGAAGAAACAGCAGAGTTCCTTGCCTTCCTCTCTGGGAATGAAGGATTGGATCACGTAACCCATCTTTAGTACAGGGCACAGACTAACTATTGTTGAAAGAATAGGACGTAAAAGTGTTTTGCAGTGTTATGGTTGGGCAATGTCCCATTGTCTCCACCACGTCTGTGTTTTTAAAAAGCAATACAGTACTGCTTCTCTGGATGCACAACACGGAAGCTGTTTGACTATTAGATTGGGTTGTGTGCATCCACACACACATATATATATAATATATATATGTGTGTGTGTGTGTGTGTGTGTGTGTGTGTGTCTGTGAGAGGGAGAGATATCTATCAGGCCCCGTCTGGCTCTGATTTAGAGGATAGTAATGCGATTAGCATTGTTTAGTTTTCACAGCTCCAGTCAGCAAGAGTCTCAGGGAAGGCCCTGTGTGTGTTCATGTTTACAGTATTATTGTTCTGTTATTTATACCTAAGAGGTCCAGATCTTACGCAGTTATTCCCCTTCTCCTTTTTCCACACTCATTGGCTCTGTATGTAGATCATTGGCGTGAGTTGTAGATGGACATTTATTTGTAAGGCTTTCATACAAAGCTAAAGAACACCCACAAACTACAGGGAACCGTAGTGTGTAGTGTAGTGGTAAGTGAAGAGAGGAAAACGCATTAGAAATACAGACATTATGTATCTCTTTATTCTCTGCTCCAACTCTCAATGTGACTAATGACAGCCATGAGCAACATCAGACACTTTGTCTCTGAGGCAATATAGTGGTGAATTATACAGCAGTTTTTAGTGTTTTAAGGCTGGGCTGTAACAAAAGCCTGCACCACTCAATTAGTGGTAGCAGGGGTTGGGGTATCTCTCCCAACCCTGACAAACCTGTTCTATAGAATAGTTACCTCGTATTACCCTGCCCAACCCATCCCACCTCTCCCTCATACAATGAGAGCCACTTTTACAGCGTTCAATTTAGGTTGATCAAACAACCATTGACCTGTTTTATTGCAGGTATTACTGAGTGTGTTGACGTGTTGCCCCAGCCTTCTATACACTGTCACTGTCTTGTCTTGTCTGTCTGCTGTGTGGACGTCTTCTGCCCGGTGTGTGTGTGTGTGTGTGTGTGTGTTAATGTTAATGGGGCTAGCTCATTGGGTGTCTCTTCCATAGTTGATAAGGTTCTAATAGATAAGGCTCTATCTGCTGTGCAGCCTCAAAGGAACTGGTCCGCTGGGAGAGAGAGACCTTCACACACACACACACACACACACACACACACACACACACACACACACACACACACACACACACACACACACACACACACACACACACACACACACACACACACACACACACACACACACACACACACACACACACACACACACACACACACACACACACACACACACACACACACACACACACACACACACACCTGGACAGATATCCATTGGCACGTAAACACAAACACAGACAGCAAACCCACATGTTCACACACTCAGACAGACAGACAGATAGGGAGTCATGCGCCAACTGGCACTTTGTTAGCAACCCTCGAATTGCAAACACTTTGTTCTCCCTGCAAAGCCATATTTTCTGTAGGTGCATACTGCCCACGCACACACGCACACACACACAAACACACATATTCTCTGATCCTCTCTATTTCATGGAGGTTTTATTCTGGGCAGTGTTACCAGGGGTTAAGTACTGTGGTGATGATGTCATGGAACAATATAATGATGTTGGGGGTTAATTAAGTTTACCTCTCCCTATTACTGTGTGTGTTTTTGAGCGGAGGGAGCTGATATTATTTGTGTCTCACTAATCATCTCTCTCTCTCTTTCTCTCTCTTTCTCTCTCTCTCTCTCTCTCTCTCTCTCTCTCTCGCTCTCTCTCTCTCTCGCTATCTCTCTCTCTCTCTCTCTCTCTCTCTCTCTCTCTCTCTCTCTCTCTCTCTATCTCTCTCTCGC
Organism: Oncorhynchus gorbuscha; assembly: GCF_021184085.1. Classification (NCBI taxonomy): domain Eukaryota; kingdom Metazoa; phylum Chordata; class Actinopteri; order Salmoniformes; family Salmonidae; genus Oncorhynchus; species Oncorhynchus gorbuscha. Next base: position 66,496,151 of record NC_060181.1, read on the forward strand.
TATCTATCTCTCTCTCTCTCTCTCTCTCTCCCTCTATCTCTCTCTCTCTCTCTCTCTCTCCTCTCTCTCTCTCTCTCTCTCTCTCTCTCTCTCTCTCTCTCTCTCTCTCTCTCTCTCTCTCTCTCTCTCTCTCTCAGGCATCATCAAGGTGGGTCATTGGAACCCTCTGCCCATCCACTTCCTATCAGATGCTCCTGAAGCCACGGTGGCTGATATGTTGCTGGATGTCTATCACATGGTCACCCTCCGCATTCAGCTACAGAGGTGTGTGTGTGTGTGTGTGTGCGCGCATGTGTTACTTGCTGTTCAGGGGTGAGGAGGAAAATGTGGTGGGCAAATATAGCTTTAGCTACACAGACTATAAACTTACAGTGACAGAATTTATTGAAAGGCTTTGTATTTCCTTGTATTTCCACTGTTTAGATTGATTTTGGAGAAACTACAACATTCCAACTCTTGGAATAATGTTGGAGTATTTCAATGTTATTAAATCAGACAGAGTTCCTTTGGGTGACTGATGTCATCTTGGCATTTTCTACATTTTCACTATAGGCCTCTGTAGTTCAACAGTTTACTGTTGTGGAGTATTAGGTTTAAAATCTAAATTGGGAACGATCCAAGGAGCCAGCTAGCCCAGATCCCAACATCAGAGATTGATTTATTATCTGCATTTTTCTCCAAGAGAGCTTTCATGTCAGTAACTTGCACTTTTCCAAAGAATCAGTGAACATGGCCCTGATAGCCAGATAAACAGAGATGGATAGACTCCAGATGATTGGAATGTGGTCCTTATTGTGTTGTCGCATACTATCCAGCTTTGTTTACATCTGTCTCCATGATGATGGTATTGCCTGACATGTATAGTATTGCCATGGTGATGAGAGGAAGCCCATTGGCCGGCAGTGGGAGAAGATGGATTTTGGCCGACATTCTGCAAAAATTCTCATCAAAGAAACATTTGATCTCAATAAAGTCTTCTGTTCCCCAAACCTTGCCAAAGTTTTTTTTAAATGGCGTTGTTTAGAAGGAGTGCAAGGGCGAATTTAGTTATTGCACACTCTCACTTCACAGAGAAGATGTTGTCTAACATGCTAGAACCTGCCAATAGGATCTCGCTAGCTCGTGCTTGGATCTCCCCACTATGATTCATTTGCTCCCATTGGAAACAACAGGCTGTGGTCTATCTTGGGTTAGTTATAAAAAATCTTCGGTATTGCCCTTAGCGACTGATGTGAGTTGAGGCAAATAAATGGGTGGTTTGTGGAATAGTACAATATCTGGATAGGACAGTGTAGACCAATTCCCTAGTTATTGACTAAATAGATCTGACTTCAAGAATTCAGTCACTATGATGCAGTGATGAACTTACACAAGGCTGGTGCAACCTAACCTTGTTAAACCAGACTGAAAACAGCATTCAGTATAGATTAGCCAGGCTACGTGCAACCAGCCCCAGGACAGGAAATAGGAAGTGACTGACTTTTTTATGGTTCTGTAGCTTTGCCAAGCTGGAGGACCTTCCGTCAGAGCAGTGGAACCACGCCACGGTGAGGAACGCCCTCAAGGAGCTTCTCAAGGAGATGAACCAAAGCACACTGGCCAAGGAGTGCCCCCTCTCACAGGTGATACTGCACCCCTATCAAACCTCTACAACACTCCAATAACTACCCTGATCTGCTCAATTCTCTCACAATCAGGAATCTAAAATGTGACAATGTTGGTTGCATATGCTCCTAAATATACACCGAGTGCACAAAACATTAGGAACACCTTCCTAATATTGAGTTGCAACCACTTTTGCCCTCAGAACAGCCTCAATTCATCGGGGCATGGACTCTACAAGGTGTCGAAAGCGTTCCACAGGGATGCTGGCCCATGTTGACTCCAATGCTTCCAACAGTTGTGTCAAGTTGGCTGGATGTCTTTGGGTGGTGGACCATTCTTGATGTACATGGGAAATTGTTGAGGGTAAAAAAATCCGGCAGCGTTGCAGTTCTTGACACACTCAAACCGATACGCCTGGTACCTACTACCATATCTGTTGAAAAGCACTTAAATCTTTTGTCTTGGCCATTCATCCTTTGAATGGCACACATACACAATCCATGTCTCAATTGTATCAAGGCTTAAAAATAGTTATGTAACCTGTCTCCTCCCTTTCATGAAAACTGATTGAAGTGGATTTAACAAGTGGCATCAATAAGGGATCATAGCCTTCACGTGGATTCACCTGGTCAGTCGATGTCATGGAAAGAGCAGGTGTTCCTAATGTTTTGTACACTCAGTGTATTGCTGTGCATAGAAAAAACTCTGCCCTATAGTAATTGTCGTAATGATTAGGCTTCGCGGTACCATTGATTCTCAGATCCCTAGAGAAAAAGTGAGCGCAGATTTGTGACAGTGATGGTCGCACCATAACTAAGAGAACCTACTGTTCAAACGTTGCGACCTATTACCTGCACTACGTTTCTTTCCTTCTAAAGCTGCAGCTTTATGCATCTCCATTGGCGGGCCGCATTTTATATTCATAAACCATGACGCAGGCCATTAACACTTTGTTAAGTCATGTTACCTCGTTAGCTAGCTAGTTAACAACCTGGTAACTTACATTTACATTACATACATTTACATTTAAGTCATTTAGCATTTAACTTTACCAGTATATCTGAACATTAGGGGGCACAGAAAGAATGGAAAAGACATAGCTTCTTCAGAAGATCAATCATCATAGCAATGAATGAATGACAGATTCACACGCCATCTCTCAGAACATCGCTGACACTCTTAAAGAGACAGTGTACAATTTTCAATGTAATTCATCTCAATAGGAGCCCATGCTTATTACACAATGTAGAAACCTAAAATTCCCCAAATGACTTTATGTGTGTGTGTTATTTATGTATCTGTGCATGCTGTGTTTAAATGGAGCTCAATGCGTGGGTGTTGATCCCTGCGTCAATTGCATCCATGTGTGCTGCTATGGTGATGGGCTAGATTTCAATGGGTGGCTTCCCCTGGTGATATATGTATATCTTTTTCAATGATAGTTTGGGTATGTGTGTGTTTGTGTGTGCAAGTGAGCGAGCATTCAAATTGATTGCCAATTAAACATCTCTCTCCTCCTCTCTCCTTCTCTCTCTCTACAGAGTATGATTTCCTCAATAGTAAACAGCTCCTACTATGCCAATGTCTCCACTGCCAAATGCCAGGAATTTGGACGCTGGTACAAGAAGTACAAGAAAATCAAAGGTGAGAATTGTGACCTCTGGGAACTCCCAACTAGCATGGACCAATTCTCAGTACCTATACCTTAGCCAATGATTACTATGTACTGGATTGGCCAAGCCACTTGAGTGACAGCCTATTAGCGGCCAATGGCCATTCCCAATCCTGTCCTGACCCCTGGCTGCCATCTGAAAGAGGGAGGAAGAGAAGATAATAAAGGAAATCTATAGTCGCCTGTTAACTGGCATCTCCTTCACACAGGGAGCACTGACTCTTCTTTATTAGAACCAGCTGATCTGTCCAGTGTAACCACAACCACAGGGGGTTCTACAGTACAACACAGGCCTGCCTCACAGACAGTCACACACAGACCACTGACCCCTCCTCAGCCTGTCTGTCTGTTTGTCTCTCCATCCGCCCATCCAGCACACAACGCCTGCATGGGACAATTTCTCCCCTACTCTCCAGCCCCCTTGTCCCCCATCCCACACACACATACATGTGTACGCACACATACACACACACACGCACACACACTCCCCCATAGCTCTATAATTACCCTGCCGGACAGATCAAAGCAAAACCTAAACCACAAACACAGAGTCACAGAGAGACCAGAGGAGAATAAAGTGATATGGAGGGAGGCAGCGGTTGTCTGACAGAGTGAGTTGATGCAGTGTTGGGTTACACAGCCACTCCACTATTAGTTCTGGTCTCTGCCTGGCAGGGAAAAACACATGCTGTACGTTCACTAGCCTCCAGATGTGGACACAGTGAGTAATGGGTGATCACCCATTGACTGGCTGTCCTGTCAGTCATAGTCGAGAAGTGTACATAGGTGTAGAGGAGAGGAATGTGTGTACAGTAGGTGTTTGTGTTGTTAAGTGTTGCATCTCTCACTCTATTTCTCTCATTTCCTAGGAGATTATCTGGAGAAGATGTGGCCAGGAAGAGATCATTCAGAAATCAAAGGTGAGGAATCCACTGTTTGTACTGTTTCTATGATTGAAGTTAGAATGTGGCCCACTATGTTAGACCAGCATCACACTCATCTCCCCTTCCTTCCTTCCTTCCTTCCTTCCTTCCTTCCTTCCTTCCTTCCTTCCTTCCTTCCTTCCTTCCTTCCTTCCTTCCTTCCTTCCTTCCTTCCTTCCTTCCTTCCTTCCTTCCTTCCTTCCTTCCTTCCTTCCTTCCTCCTCCCTCCCTCCCTCCCTCCCTCCCCTCCTTCCTCCCTCCCTCCCCTCCCTCCCTCCCTCCCTCCCTCCCTCCCTCCCTCCCTCCCTCTCTCTCTCCTTCCTTCCTTCCTTCCTTTTTTCCTTCTCCAGTGGAGAGAGACAGCCTGGCAGACTTCTGTGTCATGGGCCATCGTCCCCCTTCCCACCTGGCCAGCCTGGCCCAGCTCAGCCACCTTGGAGGGGGTGGAGGTACCCTCCTCAAGGGTGGATCTGGAGACCCCACAACCCCTCCCAACCCCCCCAACAACAACCCCAACAACAACACCCCCCTCGCCCCACGGCCAGCTCCACCACAGCCCCCTCTGCGTGGCCAGATCCCCCCTCCCGGCCCTCCAGCCTCCCTTCAGCCTCTCCTTGGCCCAGGCGGGCTTCTCTCCCCCCAGCTTAGCCCTCAGCTTGTCCGACAGCAGCTAGCCATGGCTCACCTCATCAACCAGCAGCTTGCTGTTAACCGCCTGCTAGCCCACCAGCACCCACAGGCCCTCAACCAGCAGTTCCTCAACCACCCTCCCATCCCTCGGCCCTCCAAGGCAGGGGGCCCTGGGGACCCCGGGAACAACCCGTCTGCTGCGGAAGTCTCCACTGATATCTACCAGCACGTCAGGGACGAATTGAAGAGAGCTAGCGTCTCACAGGCTGTGTTCGCTCGCGTGGCCTTCAACAGAACACAGGTAACCAGACTAACAGAACACAGTTAACAGAACACAGGGAACCATAGAATGCTGGTGATATACTGTAACAGAACACATGTAACCATAGAACACAGGTGACATGGGTAACAGAACACAGGTAACCATAGAACACAGGTGACATGGGTAACAGAACACAGGTAACCATAGAACACAGGTGACATGGGTAACAGAACACAGGTAACCATAGAACACAGGTGACATAGGTAACAGAACACAGGTAACCATAGAACACAGGTGACATGGGTAACAGAACACAGGTAACCTTAGAACACAGGTGACATGGGTAACAGAACACAGGTAACCATAAAACACAGGTGACATGGGTAACAGAACACAGGTAACCATAGAACACAGGTGACATGGGTAACAGAACACAGGTAACCATAGAACACAGGTGACATAGGTAACAGAACACAGATAACCATAGAACACAGGTGACATAGGTAACAGAACACAGGTAACCATAGAACACAGGTGACATAGGTAACAGAACACAGGTAACCATAAAACACAGGTGACATGGGTAACAGAACACAGGTAACCATAGAACACAGGTGACATGGGTAACAGAACACAGGTAACCATAGAACACAGGTGACATATGTAACAGAACACAGGTAACCATAGAACACAGGTGACATACTGTAACAGAACACAGGTAACCATAGAACACAGGTGACATACTGTAACAGAACACAGGTAACCATAAAACACAGGTGACATGGGTAACAGAACACAGGTAACCATAGAACACAGGTGACATGGGTAACAGAACACAGGTAACCATAGAACACAGGTGACATGGGTAACAGAACACAGGTAACCATAGAACACAGGTGACATAGGTAACAGAACACAGGTAACCATAGAACACAGGTGACATACAGTAGGTAACAGAACACAGGTAACCATAGAACACAGGTGACATGGGTAACAGAACACAGGTAACCATAGAACACAGGTGACATAGGTAACAGAACACAGGTAACCATAGAACACATGTGACATAGGTAACAGAACACAGGTAACCATAAAACACAGGTGACATAGGTAACAGAACACAGGTAACCATAGAACACAGGTGACATACAGTAGGTAACAGAACACAGGTAACCATAGAACACAGGTGACATGGGTAACAGAACACAGGTAACCATAGAACACAGGTGACATACAGTAGGTAACAGAACACAGGTAACCATAGAACACAGGTGACATGGGTAACAGAACACAGGTAACCATAGAACACAGGTGACATACAGTAGGTAACAGAACACAGGTAACCATAGAACACAGGTGACATAGGTAACAGAACACAGGTAACCATAGAACACAGGTGACATGGGTAACAGAACACAGGTAACCATAGAACACAGGTGACATGGGTAACAGAACACAGGTAACCAGAGAACACAGGTGACATAGGTAACAGAACACAGGTAACCATAGAACACAGGTGACATAGGTAACAGAACACAGGTAACCATAGAACACAGGTGACATGGGTAACAGAACACAGGTAACCATAGAACACAGGTGACATAGGTAACAGAACACAGGTAACCATAGAACACAGGTGACATAGGTAACAGAACACAGGTGACATAAAACACAGGTGACATAGGTAACAGAACACAGGTGACATAAAACACAGGTGACATACAGTAGGTAACAGAACACAGGTAACCATAGAACACAGGTGACATGGGTGGTGTGGTCCTTCTGTAGCTCAGTTGGTAGAGCATGGCGCTTGTAACGCCAGGGTAGTGGGTTCGATCCCCGGGACCACCCATACGTAGAATGTATGCACACATGACTGTAAGTCGCTTTGGATAAAAGCGTCTGCTAAATGGCATATATTATTATTATTATTATTATTAACAGAACACAGGTAACCATAGAACACAGGTGACATAGGTAACAGAACACAGGTAACCATAGAACACAGGTGACATAGGTAACAGAACACAGGTGACATAAAACACAGGTGACATAGGTAACAGAACACAGGTGACATAAAACACAGGTGACATACAGTAGGTAACAGAACACAGGTGACATAGGTAACACAGGTGACATGGGTAACAGAACACAGGTAACCATAGAACACAAGTGACATAGGTAACAGAACACAGGTAACCATAGAACACAGGTGACATAGGTAACAGAACACAGGTGACATAAAACACAGGTGACATAAAACACAGGTGACATAAAACACAGGTAACATAGGTAACAGAACACAGGTAACCATAAAACACAGGTGACATACAGTAGGTAACAGAACACAGGTAACCATAAAACACAGGTGACATAGGTAACAGAACACAGGTAACCATAGAACACAGGCGACATAGGTAACAGAACACAGGTAACCATACATGGATGGCCTTCAACAGAATACAGGGCAGGAAACCCACCAAGTGTGTAGCCACACATAGTGCAGTGGAGGGCAGGGGTAAAGGACTGAAGACAGGATGAGAGGATAGAATAACGTAATGTCAATGCTGATGTCCCATTTACAAAACGATTTGGAATATTGGGATGACTTTGAGATAAGTCAGCAGTAATATTTCTATGATTTGGTTTCTCCTCGGGGGTTTCAGCCAGTTTCAATTTAATCTCTGAGTGTTATGAGTGAGGTAAGCTGATGCCACAGCTTGCTGTGTTTCCCTGCTCCAGATCAGTCTCTTTCTCCGCCCTCCCAGCAGTACACACACCTGCTGCATTCACACACAGTCACGCCCCATTAGAGCCAATATGGAGCTCACATGAAGGGTTTAGGGCAGGTGAAGTGTGCATGTGTGTGTTGTGCGTGCATGCATGCACATGGTTGTACGAGCGAGTGCGTACAGTGCGTGTGTGTGCAACCACTCATTCTAAATGTATATGTTTGCGGCGTGTGTGCATGTGTGTGTGTGTGTGCACCAGGGCCTGCTGTCGGAGATCCTGCGGAAGGAGGAGGACCCTCGCTCTGCCTCTCAGTCCCTGCTGGTCAACCTCAAAGCCATGCAGAACTTCCTCAACCTCCCTGAGGGGGAGAGAGACCGTATTTACCAGGAGGAGCGTGAGCGCAGCATGAACCCCCCTGTCGGCCTGCCCCCTACCCCTAGCTCCAGCCCCGGGGGCCCCCGCCTCTCACAGGTACCCCGCCCACCACCCACCGCCCTCCAAAACTACCATAGACATTCTCCACCAAGCTCCTCTACAGCAGGGCCTGTGTGTGTCTGGTTGACTGTGGTGTGTCTTGTCTGTCTTTGTGCCTTGTTGATGGTTTATATTGTCTGTATGTTTTAGTTTCTGTCTGGCGGTTGGTTTGGTTGGTGTCTAAGGTTCTGCATCTCAGTGGTCTAAGGTTCTGCATCTCAGTTGTCTAAGGTTCTGCATCTCAGTTGTCTGAGGTTCTGCATCTCAGTGGTCTAAGGTTCTGCATCTCAGTGGTCTAAGGTTCTGCATCTCAGTGGTCTAAGGTTCTGCATCTCAGTTGTCTAAGGTTCTGCATCTCAGTGGTCTAAGGTTCTGCATCTCAGTGGTCTAAGGTTCTGCATCTCAGTGGTCTAAGGTTCTGCATCTCAGTGGTCTAAGGTTCTGCATCTCAGTTGTCTAAGGTTCTGCATCTCAGTGGTCTAAGGTTCTGCATCTCAGTGGTCTAAGGTTCTGCATCTCAGTGGTCTAAGGTTCTGCATCTCAGTGGTCTAATCTCAGTTCTGCATCTCAGTTGTCTAAGGTTCTGCATCTCAGTGGTCTAAGGTTCTGCATCTCAGTGGTCTAGGTTCTGCATCTCAGTGGTCTAAGGCTCTGCATCTCAGTTCTGCATCTCAGTTGTCTAAGGTTCTGCATCTCAGTGGTCTAAGGTTCTGCATCTCAGTGGTCTAAGGTTCTGCATCTCAGTGGTCTAAGGTTCTGCATCTCAGTGGTCTAAGGTTCTGCATCTCAGTGGTCTAAGGTCTATCTCAGGTTCTGCATCTCAGTTGTCTAAGGTTCTGCATCTCAGTTGTCTAAGGTTCTGCATCTCAGTGGTCTAAGGTTCTGCATCTCAGTTGTCTAAGGTTCTGCATCTCAGTGGTCTAAGGTTCTGCATCTCAGTGGTCTAAGGTTCTGCATCTCAGTGGTCTAAGGTTCTGCATCTCAGTTGTCTAAGGTTCTGCATCTCAGTGGTCTAAGGTTCTGCATCTCAGTGGTCTAAGGTTCTGCATCTCAGTGGTCTGCATCTCAGTTCTGCATCTCAGTGGTCTAAGGTTCTGCATCTCAGTGGTCTAAGGTTCTGCATCTCAGTGGTCTAAGGTTCTGCATCTCAGTGGTCTAAGGTTCTGCATCTCAGTGGTCTAAGGTTCTGCATCTCAGTGGTCTAAGGCTCTGCATCTCAGTGCCAGCTGTGTCACTAGAGATTCTGGGTTCGAGTCCAGGCTCAGTCACAGACGGCCGCAACCGGGAGACCCATGGGGCGGCGCACAATTGGCCCAGCGTCGTCCAGGTTAGGGGATGGTAGTGACTAGTGACTGCTTTGCCGAGCCGGGCGCAGTGCATGGTGACACGGTCGCCAGGTGTACTGTGTTTCCTCCGACACATTGGTGCGGCTGGCTTCCGTGTTAAATGGGCATTATGTCAAGAAGCAGTGCGGCTTGGTTGAGTTGTGTTTCGGAGGATGCACGGCTCTCGACCTTCGCCTCTCCCGAGTCCGAACGGGAGTTGCAGCGATGAGACAAGACTGTAACTACCAATTGGATACCACGAAATTGGGGATAAAAAGAGGCTACATTATTTTTTTAAATAACATTATTTAAAAAAAAGATTAGTCTTCCAAACTAGGGGATCTACTAAGTCAGGTTTAAAAAATAGACTGGGAAAGGGGATAGTACTAAAGACACCGATCTAACCATATGTAACTATATGTTAAGAAAAGGCACATAAATACATCTCACTGATTGTGTCTCTATGTTTTGTGCGTGTGATGTTAGGTGACGAGATGGTAACAATGTAAATGTTTGACAGGACGTATTTAGACCGACCATCACTAACCATGTCCCATGCCACCTCATGCAGAAGGTGTGGGAGAGAGGTCTGGACGAACAGCTCACTCCTGATGCCTGGGCTTCTATCTGGAAGAATAAGACTAAAATCTCCAACTCGGTGAGCAGTTCACCCATCTACAATACTTTTATGTCTCAGTTCACCCATCTACAATACTTTTATGTCTCCGTTCACCCATCTACAATACTTTTATGTCTCCGTTCACCCATCTACAATACTTTTATGTCTCCGTTCACCCATCTACAATACTTTTATGTCTCAGTTCACCCATCTACAATACTTTTATGTCTCAGTTCACCCATCTACAATACTTTTATGTCTCAGTTCACCCATCTACAATACTTTTATGTCTCAGTTCACCCATCTACAATACTTTTATGTCTCAGTTCACCCATCTACAATACTTTTATGTCTCAGTTCACTCATCTACAATACTTGTATGTCTCCGTTCACCCATCTACAATACTTTTATGTCTCAGTTCAACCATCTAAAATACTTTTATGTCTCAGTTCACCCATCTACAATACTTTTATGTCTCAGTTCACCCATCTACAATACTTTTATGTCTCAGTTCACCCATCTACAATACTTTTATGTCTCAGTTCACCCATCTACAATACTTTTATGTCTCAGTTCAACCATCTAAAATACTTTTATGTCTCAGTTCACCCATCTACAATACTTTTATGTCTCAGTTCACCCATCTACAATACTTTTATGTCTCAGTTCACCCATCTACAATACTTTTATGTCTCAGTTCACCCATCTACAATACTTTTATGTCTCAGTTTACTCATCTACAATACTTTTATGTCTCAGTTTACTCATCTACAATACTTTTATGTCTCGCAATACAGTACTACTTGAGCCTCTGTGAGCCGTGTATTCATCAACAATCCCTTTTTGGCTTGTTCACAGAATGTACCTCACACACAGAATTCCTTTTGATCAGACATGGCTGAAATTTTGGTGTACAGTATGTCAAATACTTGCTATGATTGATTTAGTTTGCATGGTAATGTGGAACAAATGAAATAGTCCCAAAGTCCAAGAAAATGTCTTGTTTACAATAAAGATACAGCCTGTTGTCATAGGAACATGCTATAGAGAAAGGGACAATTCATTTGGATGTGCTTCCTAACCCCACATGACCTTTTAGGAACATCACAGATAGCAATCTCTCTCTGATGCAAAGGGCAAACACTCATTCTGGGACGAATTTGTGTACTATCATTATTATGTCTGTATAAATTTATCTTGCCATCGTTTACGCTTGGGAATTCCAGATTACTAGTCTGGTCCTGCAAAGATAACCTCAAAGTCTTATAAGAAAACATACTGAGATTCAATACAGAGTCATTCAAACAGAAACTACAAAGGAGAGGAGAGAGAATGGCTTAATGACTTTTAATCTGTAAACATTCTCCATGTCGGAACATGTACGTCTATGAGTCTAATGTTTGTTTAAAAGAAGGAAAAACTTTGACTGATCGTCAACTGATTACCTGTCATTCTTACTTGAAACCTAAACTTTGGTTGTTGGCGCAGGGACAACATGTGAACGAGAGTTGGCAGTGTTACCCATTCAGACAAATTCTGGTACAACTTCCTGGTTTAATAACTGGTTCTTTCTCTATGGACCGCCTCTCCCTGGTCCCTCCTACCTATCCTCCCTCAGCCCAAGCCGCCATGCCTCAACCCAGACCTGCCCCTGAAGCTGGAGTCTCTGGTCAACATCACGTCAGGTATCTATGATGAGATCCAGCAGGAGATGAAGAGGGCGAAGGTGTCTCAGGCGCTGTTCGCCAAGGTGGCTGCCAACAAGAGCCAGGTGAGAGGCCTGTTTCACCCATGACCCATGACGTTGTCCCTATCCTGCTACAGCTTTCCTAACCTATTGTGCCCAACTCCCAATCCTAATCTATTGTACCCAACTCCCAATCCTAACCTATTGTACCCAACTCCCAATCCTAACCTATTGTACCCAACTCCCAATCCTAACCTATTGTACCCAACTCCCAATCCTAACCTATTGTGCCCAACTCCCAATCCTAACCTATTGTACCCAACTCCCAATCCTAACCTATTGTACCCAACTCCCAATCCTAACCTATTGTGCCCAACTCCCAATCCTAACCTATTGTACCCAACTCCCAATCCTAATCTATTGTGCCCAACTCCCAATCCTAACCTATTGTGCCCAACTCCCAATCCTGACCTATTGTACCCAACTCCCAATCCTAATCTATTGTGCCCAACTCCCAATCCTAATCTATTGTACCCAACTCCCAATCCTAATCTATTGTACCCAACTCCCAATCCTAACCTATTGTACCCAACTCCCAATCCTAATCTATTGTACCGAACTCCCAATACTAACCTATTGTACCCAACTCCCAATCCTAACCTATTGTACCCAACTCCCAATCCTAATATATTGTACCCAACTCCCAATCCTAATCTATTGTACCCAACTCCCAATCCCAATCTATTGTACTGAACTCCCAATACTAACCTATTGTACCCAACTCCCAATCCTAATCTATTGTACCCAACTCCCAATCCTAACCTATTGCACCCAACTCCCAATCCTAATATATTGTACCCAACTCCCAATCCTAATCTATTGTACCCAACTCCCAATCCTAACCTATTGTACCCAACTCCCAATCCTAACCTATTGCGCCCAACTCCCAATCCTAACCTATTGTACCCAACTCCCAATCCTAACCTATTGTGCCCAACTCCCAATCCTGACCTATTGTACCCAACTCCTAATCCTAATCTATTGTGCCCAACTCCCAATCCTAATCTATTGTACCCAACTCCCAATCCTAATCTATTGTACCCAACTCCCAATCCTAACCTATTGTACCCAACTCCCAATCCTAATCTATTGTGCCCAACTCCCAATCCTAATCTATTGTACCCAACTCCCAATCCTAATCTATTGTACCCAACTCCCAATCCTAACCTATTGTACCCAACTCCCAATCCTAATCTATTGTGCCCAACTCCCAATCCTAATCTATTGTTCCCAACTCCCAATCCTAATCTATTGTACTGAACTCCCAATACTAACCTATTGTACCCAACTCCCAATCCTAATCTATTTTACCCAACTCCCAATCCTAACCTATTGCACCCAACTCCCAATCCTAATCTATTGTGCCCAACTCCCAATCCTAATCTATTGCACCCAACTCCCAATCCTAATCTATTGTACCCAACTCCCAATCCTAATCTATTGTGCCCAACTCCCAATCCTAACCTATTGCACCCAACTCCCAATCCTAATCTATTGTACCCAACTCCCAATCCTAATCTATTGTGCCCAACTCCCAATCCTAACCTATTGTACCCAACTCCCAATCCTAACCTATTGTGCCCAACTCCCAATTCTAATCTATTGTGCCCAACTCCCAATCCTAACCTATTGTACCCAACTCCCAATCCTAAACTATTGTACCCAACTCCCAATCCTAACCTATTGTACCCAACTCCCAATCCTAACCTATTGTACCCAACTCCCAATCCTAACCTATTGTACCCAACTCCCAATCCTAATCTATTGTGCCCAACTCCCAATCCTAACCTATTGTACCCAACTCCCAATCCTAACCTATTGTGCCCAACTCCCAATCCTAATCTATTGTGCCCAACTCCCAACCCTAACCTATTGTACCCAACTCCCAATCCTAACCTATTGTACCCAACTCCCAATCCTAACCTATTGTACCCAACTCCCAATCCTAACCTATTGTACCCAACTCCCAATCCTAACCTATTGTACCCAACTCCCAATACTAACCTTAATCGTTAAGGGAATGCAAACATATGTGGCCCCTGTCAGTGCTTAGGGGCAGTTTCTCCTGTCCTCGTGATGTGGGTGGCGGATGGAGCAGGGTTGATAACCCTCTTCCCCAGGCTGTTATATCAGACAGTCAGTGTGCCTCCACAGTAGTTGATAAACAATACCAGACAGATAAGCCAAATACCAACCTGAGGAAGAACTGATTCAGACATATGATACCCCCCCCACACACACACACAGACTCCTTCAACAAACGCACAAACTATTTAGAGCACATGAAGACATGGTGTTGTGGGAATGGAAATCTACAGTGAGGACACTGTTTGCGTGCGTGTTTGTGAGAGAATATTACCTGTGTGTGTGTGTGTGTGTGTGTGTGTGTGTGTGTGTGTGTGTGTGTGTGTGTGTGTGTGTGTGTGTGTGTGTGTGTGTGTGTGTGTGTGTGTGTGTGTGTGTGTGTGTGTGTGTGTGTGTGTGTGTGTGTGTGTATTGATCAAGCTGTGTCTCCCAGGTTCAGGGGTCCGGGGGTGGCTGGGCAGAGTTGGGCTGGGGGTCATGGCTCACTGCACCCATCTGCTGCAGCTGGCCCAGAGAGGAGAGAGGGATGCTGAGGGAGAGGGGGATGGGGGATGAGAGGGAAGATGAAAACTGATCAGGTTATTAACACTGCATGCTGGTGGAGGCTGGATGCACACAACAGCTGGTGTCAAAGACTGGCCTAGTCTAGCATAGATAATAAAATATTCTCCCCCCCACTCCCCATCTCTTTCTCCCCTCCCTCCCTCCCTTCTCCTGTCTCTGCTCCCATCTACCCCTCTTAGGGCTGGCTGTGTGAGTTGCTGCGGTGGAAGGAGAACCCTAGCCCAGAGAACCGTACTCTGTGGGAGAATCTGTGTACCATCCGGAGGTTCCTGACCCTGCTCCAGACAGACAGAGACCTGGTGTATGAAGAGGAGTCCAGGCACCACCACAGTGAGAGGCTGCATACTGTACTACACCTGCCCCAAGAACCACAGGTGAGAGAGACCAGCTGATGTAGCATCAGATTTCCCTAACCTGAGTCCTAACCTTAGTGGTATGGTCCGCGAGCATGGACATGGGCTCCGTATGCTCCAGGGTAACATGGCTCCTTAGGTGTCTGGTGTTTTTGGTATTCATCATTATTTGATGTTGTCTGATATGTCTGTAATATCATTGCTGCTAAAATCAAATATTATACAAATATTAAAAAAACTTACTGCAATGCTGGATCGAGGGATGGTCATTGCAGACTTGAATGGATAATGGCAAGAATATCACTCTCCTTTAGTTTGATATCAACCTTCTCACACATTGAATGAGTCTTCGGGACTGGCCCCCTACAACCTTTTCACACACACACACGCGCACGCGCACGCGCACACACGCACACGCACACACACACACACACACACACACACACACACACACACACACACACACACACACACACACACACACACACACACACACACACACACACACACACACACACACACACACACACACACACACACACACACAAATGTAAGCATGTAGCATCCTACACAGATGTACTAGGATAGGATAAAGTAATCCTTCTCACCCCCCCCCCCTTAAAATATTTAGATGCACTATTGTAAAGTGGTTGTTCCACTGGATGTCATAAGGTGAATGCACCAATTTGTAAGTCGCTCTGGATAAGAGCGTCTGCTAAATGACTTAAATGTAATGTAAATGTAAATATACAGTAGTCAAGCTCTGCTGATTAAATTGACTTTCTCCAGCCAGGGTCATTATTGCACCAAATACACTGAGGATACACATGCAATTATTCATTAAAACTGAAGTCATGCGTGCACACCCTACGGTTGAATATTTTCCCGATATTTTATAAATGTTCCATCCCCAGAATACATCACTTTTCTCCCGGGCAACCCAATATTTCCTGACAAAACTGGAAGTGTCATTCAAAAGCCTTTCAAATCATAGAAATAGACCTACAGTAACAGTCAAAAGTTTGGACAAACCAACTCATTCAAGGTTTTTCTCTATTTTTTTTCTTCTCTATTTCCTACATTGTAGAATAATAGTGAAGACATCAAATAACACATAAGGAATCATATAGCAACCAAATCAAAATGTATTTAAGATTCTTCAAAGTAGCCACCCTTGCCTTGATGATTGCTTTGCACGCTCTTGGCATTCTCTCAACCAGCTTCATGTGGTAGTCACCTGGAATGCATTTCATTTAACAGGTGTGCCTTTCTTTCCTTCTTAATGCATTTAAGATAATCAGTTGTGGTGTGACAACGTAGGGGTAGTATACAGAAGATAGCCCTATTTGTTAAGACCAAGTCCATATTATGGCAAGAACAGCTCAAATAAGCAAAGAGAAATGACAGTCCGTTACTTTAAGACATGTCAGTTTAGTCAGTTATGGTGGAACAGTGCAGTCACAAAAAACATCAAGCGCTATGATGAAACTGGCTCTCATGAGGACCGCCACAGGAAAGGAAGACCCAGAGTTACCTCTGCTGCAGGGGATAAGTTCATTAGAGTTTCCAGCCTCAGAACCTGCAGCCCAAATAAATGCTTGACAGAGTTCAAGTAACAGACACATCTCAACATCAACTGTTCAGAGGAGACTGCATGAATCAGGCCTTCATGGTCAAATTGCTGCAAAGAAACCACTACTAAAGGACACCAAAAAGAAGAAGAGACTTGCTTGGGCCAAGACACATGAGCAATGGACATTAGACTGGTGGAAATCTGTCCTTTGGTCTGATGAGTCCAAATGTGCAATTTTTGGTTCCAACCGCCGTGTCTTTGTGAGACACAGGGTAGGTGAACGGATGATCTCCAAATGTGTGGTTCCCTCCGTGAAGCATGGAGGAGGAGGTGTGATGGTGGTGGGGTGTTTTTCTGGTGACACTGTCTGTGATTTATTTAGAATTCAAGGCACACTTAACCAGCATGTCTACCACAGCATTCTGCACCGATATGCCATCCCATCTGGTTTGCGCTTAGTGGGACTATCATTCAACAGGACAATGACCCACACACCTCCAGGCTGTGTAATTGCTATGTGACCAAGAAGGAGAGTGATGGAGTGCTGCATCAGATGACCTGGCCTACACAATCACCCGACCTCAACCCAATTGAGATGGTTCGGGGTGAATTGGACCGCAGAGTGAAGGAAAAGCAGCCAACAAGTGCTCAGCATATGTGGGAACTCCTTCAAGACTGTTGGAAAAGTATTCCAGGTGAAGCTGGTTGAAAGAATGCCAAGAGTGTGCAAAGCTGTCATCAAGGCAAAGGGTGGCTACTTTGAAGAATCTAGACTATATTTTGTTTTGTTTTTAAACTTTTTTTGGTTACTACATGATACCATATGTGTTATTTCATAGTTTGGATGGCCACTATTATTCTACAATGTAGAAAATAGTAAAAATAAAGAAAAACCCTTGAATGAGTAGGTGTGTCCAAACTTTTGACTGGTACTGTGTGATATAGGCTACTGCACATTACGCACAATAGAAAAACATAAAATCCCAAAGATGTAGCCAGCTATATGCTCTCTTGGTTAAATAAATGAAACTAGCTCCAGTAGGCTAATCTTTTTCAGTGTGAACTGTATTACTGGACTGTATTATACTGTATCATATGGACTGGAATTACACACAGCATTCAGACCATGATAAATGAGTAGGCTGATGCATGTATACCTTTCATAATATTTCCCCTCATGTTATTAGCCTACGTCCTTGTTGCTTTATTCCAGTAAAATGAAACAAGTCTTGTTGTCCTTATCTTCATCATTCTAATGACATCCTTGAATAAAAATAAAATAATCTTTTCAATAAGAAAATAAGGTGACCCCCGAAGGCCAGATGGAGATGGGTAAATTAGACAGTCAGTCTTTATATTACTGTAGCATAGACTATGCTGCAGCAAATGTAGGCCTACCTGTCACAAGAAAACATTTACCATGAGATGATAGGTCTACCTGCATTGTGAACTGCACTCCGTAATGAGATGGGCTGTCTGTCCCCACCCTGTCTGTCCCCATGCGGATGAATCATGTGTTTTTGTCCGGGGCTACAAAAGCAATGTGTGCTGTTGGGGCACACGAGAAACAGAGTTGGGAAACACTGAACTAAGTAGACCAGACACAGCTGCTGTTGCATTGGTGTCTATGGGAGACACACCAAGTTAAGTAGAACTGACCATTTTTTTTCAAAGCTAAACCGCCGGAGTGAACTATCTTCATTCATCCACTATCTTTGTTAACGGCTCATCATAGAAAGGAAGTGGTTGTTACCACTGTGCCACCATTAACATATTCCTCAGCTAGCTCCTCAAACACATGGACCAGACCAGACCAGACCAGACCAGACCAGACCAGACCAGACCAGAGAGGAGACAAAATATACTCCACAAGTTGTTCATATTAGAGAGGACAGAGAAGGAAGGAGGGACTGAGATGGGCCACACCAGGAGGAGAGGAAGTATAGTGAAGTGATAGATCAAAGAAGGAGAGTGATACATGATAAGGAAGGATGATCCTGGAGAGGGTGGGACAATTTATGGGTAGGCCAAGGAGGACGAAAGTCTGTCAGACTGTATTTGTTTCGGTGCATGTGTGTCCCTCTCCTGTTTTTGTTGTCCAAGTTGACACAGTCAGGAGAGGAAAGCCCCTCCCTAAACCCAGATCAAACTCCATGCAGCACATCTACCCGCCACATACACACACAGACAGACACACACAAACACACGCCACCATGCAAGTCACCACAGCCAGACCACACATGTGTTCCAGCTGCTACTCAACTCTGTCCCTCTCACACATATACTGTACACTAGACACACAACTGTATGTGCTGTTAAATCAAATCAAATCAGATCAATTCAATGTTGGTCTCATATACATATTTAGCAGATGTTATTGCGGGTGAAGTGAAATGCTTGTGTTCCTAGCTCCAACAAAAGTGTTAGAAGTGCTTTATGCTATACTGTATGTGCTGTTGTAAGTGCTTTACGCCATACTGTATGTGCTGTTGTAAGTGCTTTATGCTATACTGTATGTGCTGTTGGAAGTGCTTTATGCTATACTGTATGTGCTGTTGTAAGTGCTTTATGCTATACTGTATGTGCTGTTGTAAGTGCTTTACACCATACTGTATGTGCTGTTGTAAGTGCTTTATGCTATACTGTATGTGCTGTTGTAAGTGCTTTATGCTATACTGTATGTGCTGTTGTAAGTGCTTTACGCCATACTGTATGTGCTGTTGTAAGTGCTTTATGCTATACTGTAAGTGCTTTATGCTATACTGTATGTGCTGTTGTAAGTGCTTTACGCCATACTGTATGTGCTGTTGGAAGTGCTTTACACTATACTGTATGTGCTGTTGTAAGTGCTTTACGCCATACTGTATGTGCTGTTGGAAGTGCTTTACGCTATACTGTATGTGCTGTTGGAAGTGCTTTATGCTATACTGTATGTGCTTTATGCTATACTGTATGTGCTGTTGGAAGTGCTTTACGCTATACTGTATGTGCTGTTGGAAGTGCTTTATGCTATACTGTATGTGCTGTTAGAAGTGCTTTACGCTATACTGTATGTGCTGTAGGAGGTGCTTTATGCTATACTGTATGTGTTGTTGGAAGTGCTTTATGCTATGCTGTATGTGCTGTTGGAGGTGCTTTATGCTATACTGTATGTGTTGTTGGAAGTGCTTTATGCTATACTGTATGTGCTGTTGGAAGTGCTTTATGCTATACTGTATGTGCTGTTGGAAGTGCTTTATGCTATACTGTATGTGCTGTTGGAAGTGCTTTATGCTATACTGTATGTGCTGTTGGAAGTGCTTTTGTATGGTTTTATGTGAACAATCGGCCAACCCGCCGACCTCACACAACCACTGACCGAAACAAAACGACTCATAATGAATTATGAATCAACGACTGCGCTTTTTGTATATCTACAGTATCATGTGACAAGTACTGTATGTGAGGCTGTGGGATATCACCACGTGTGACTGCGTGTCCATTAGATCCACAGGTGGAATTGTGTGTCTATTGTGTGTGCGTGCGTCTGTGTGTGTCCTGTGCTCCCCTACCTACTCAGCCCCTCTCACACCCGTGGGGACAGCATCACATTTCTCCATGACTGACCCTGCCCTGATGACGCTGGGCTGGCTATCTGGCTCTCCTCTCCAGCAGTACAGTATCTGCTGCTCTGTTTATGACTCCATGTGTTGAGCAGTAAGTGCATCCCTCTGCTAATTTGGCAGGCCCAGCCCTTATGAATCATTTCTCTATTGTTATTGCTAAATGTAATTCTGCTGTGTGCGTGTGGGCAGTGGGTACTGTGGCCTGGACCCCTGTGCTGACTGCACCGTGGATTTAGACCACAAGAACGCTGGACTAGAAAGCTGGCAACAAGCTCCCTTCTTTCTACAGACAGACACAGACACAGACTGTTCTCTCTGCTGCCCCTCTTGTTTTGTTGTTTCATCCGTAGGCTTAATGACACAGCCGACTTAATGGTTTAATTACTGATAAGTGGAATGATTGCCACACACACACTTGAACACGCAAAAAGGTCATATGCCAGCCCACCCTCACACACACATAGAGGCAGAAACACTTAGAAACACACAGATATATAGTACTTTCACATGATCTCAGTTACGGTATAAGCACTGTAAACAACTCAGTATTCAAACCACACACCTACGCAACAAAGACAGGCTCAGTCACACACACACACCCACACCCACACCCACACCCACACCCACACACACACACACACACACACACACACACACACACACACACACACACACACACACACACACACACACACACACACACACACACACACACACACACACACAGAGTGACTCATTCACTCCCCAGGCCTGGTGACACAGGAGAGAGAAGGAAGAAAACACACACCGATTAACAGGAAAGATGAAGTCATGCAGAAAACCAACAGAAAACTGTATTTTCCGTCATTACATATTTATCTGTGTGTTAATGGTGTCTCCGGTGGCAACATACTGTCCCAGGCAGCCCCAACACACACACAGACCCATACAGCAGAACACACACACATACACTCCCCACCCCTGGTCTGCCTGTAGCCCCAAGAGAACCAGCCCTCATTAAGGCTTTAGCTGAATATTTCATGTAGTATAATTCTTTCATAGTTCTGCATCTCTGTAATTCGCCTTGATTTGTGTTTAAAAGGAAACTTTTTCCTTTAATGCAATGAACTCTGATGTTCCCTGGTCGCAATTGAAAAAAAAAAGGGAGAACAGTTTGGATGAATATTGAATTATGCCATGAGAAGAACGACTTCCATCCACAGTCTACAGTACTTTGTGGATGGAGAGGCGGTAAGGAGGGATGGAGAGATGGAGGAGTGGAGGCTCAGTTGGATGGGTAGAGGGTACAGAAGGATGGAGAAATGGAAGGATTGGAGGGGTAGAGGCTCAATTTAGAGGGGTGAAATGGTTGAGGGGTGATGGGAAGGGTGGACAGAGGGCATGGGGTCAAACAGAGAGGAGGGTTTCATGGCTTTAGCAGGATTGAGGTTGATTTGGAGTTGGAGTCATGTTTGCTTGGCACTGACTCTCTTCATTAGTGTCTCTCTGCATTAGAGAGAGAGAAAGAGAGAGAGAGAGAAAGAGACCGCACTGGATTAAGGAACAACCAGTCAGCCCACTGTGTTTCTGCGTTTGGCTCGGCTCTCTCACGCTGCCACAGAGCCCTGCCCAGCGACCAGGCCTCTGTGTGTGTGAATCCATCCAAGAGTCGCCATCTGTGAAAGGAGTAGAGAAATGACTATCTGGGGTCTGAGTCTATATGAGTGTGTGTGTATTTGTGAGTGTCTCTTTGTTCCTGGTTGTAATAAAGGGAATGTAAGGGGGGACGGGGGTAGTGTGAGTACGTGTGTGTGTGTGTGTGTGTGTGTGTGTGTGTGTGTGTGTTGTGAGGAGTGTGTGGTCCACATTAGGTCAAAGGGGAGTGCTATTTTCATCCTGTCTTTTCCCTCTTTCCACCGCTGTCACCAGTCCTTCTCATTCCCTCGCTTTGTGTGGCTGCTATTTGTTTCACACAGACATAAAAAAGAAGATAATAAACGTCAGAAAGCGGAAAAAAACACCCAACCTACACTCTTCCTGTAAATCGCAACCCTCAAACAGCCCCCACAAGTGAAATCGGAGCAATTTGATGGTCTGGCCTGCCCTCAATATTATTTAAGTAATACCCTGTTATTATTGAAGAGGGAGAGAGAAAAGCGAATGACTATTATCTTTGTGGGTCCTTTAATTTTAATGCACCACAGATTTATAGCTTAGCATTCCAGAGCAGAGGCACAGTGGCTGGGCGGGGGCCTGGGGCCGTGGTGCCCCACCCTGGTCATAAAGCCAGTGTGACAGTGGGATAGCAACGCGCCACAGAGCTCTGTGATAGCTAGCTGGCTCTCTGACACTCCTCATGCACCAAACAAGACAACAGGACAACAACACTAGTACCTCACTGACTCCCCTGACTCCCTAGGTCTGGCTTTAATCAACTCTCACCTTTACTTATCTCGAGTCTGTCCCACTAACACTCAAACTCCTCGATCTCTCCTTTGCTCGACTCGTTGCCCTCTCGTTGCCCGACTCTTTGCCCTCTCGTTGCCCGACTCTTTGCCCTCTCGTTGCCCAGCTCTTTGCCCTCTCGTTGCCCGACTCTTTGCCCTCTCGTTGCCTGACTCTTTGCCCTCTCGTTGCCCTCTCGTTGCCCGACTCTTTGCCCGACTCTTTGCCCTCTCGTTGCCCGACTCTTTGCCCTCTTGTTGCCCGACTCTTTGCCCTCTCATTGCCCGACTCTTTGCCCTCTTGTTGCCCGACTCTTTGCCCTCTCATTGCCCTCTCGTTGCCTGACTCTTTGCCCTCTCGTTGCCCTCTCGTTGCCTGACTCTTTGCCCTCTCGTTGCCCGACTCTATGCCCTCTCGTTGCCCGACTCTTTGCCCTCTCGTTGCCCGACTCTTTGCCCTCTTGTTGCCCTCTCGTTGCCCAACTCTTTGCCCTCTCGTTGCCCGACTCTTTGCCCTCTCGTTGCCCGACTCTTTGCCCTCTCGTTGCCCGACTCTTTGCCCTCTTGTTGCCCGACTCTTTGCCCTCTCGTTGCCCGACTGTTTGCCCTCTCGTGGCCCGACTCTTTGCCCTCTCGTTGCCCGTCTCTTTGCCCGACTCTTTGCCCTCTCGTTGCCTGACTCTTTGCCCTCTCGTTGCCTGACTCTTTGCCCTCTCGTTGCCCGACTCTTTGCCCTCTCGTTGCCCGACTCTTTGCCCTCTCGTTGCCTGACTCTTTGCCCTCTCGTTGCCCGACTCTTTGCCCTCTCGTTGCCCTCTCGTTGCCCTCTCGTTCTTACTTCTGCCCCTTTGTTTTCTTCTCTCTGTCCTCCTCACTCCTCCTTCTGCCCTTCTTCTCTCCCCTCCACCCCGCGCTCTTCTTCTTCCCCCAGTCTACCACCTATTATTTAATGACCCCACTTCCTCTAGTGCCCCATTCTCCCCCAGTGTTGTTAATGATCAGTGTGTATTTGAGTAACACCAACCAGACAGGAGGCAAGACACATGTTCCTCTCCCCCTCAGCTGTTTATCCTCTGGCTCTGTCTGGTTAAACCGTCATGGTGGTAGAGCTGGCAGAGCAGGTGGTTGGAGTTTTACCACCAGCAAATCTTACATCCAGGTCAGAGGTCAAAGGTCTACGACACAGGTGCTATAGCAGTTAGTCTCTCTGTGATGGTATTTGAGCTATGAAGCTATGTTTGGCTTTACCCTGGGTTCAGCTAATGCATATCGCTGTTGAACTTAGCTCAGGCAATGGGCATTGCTGGTGTTGAACTTGTTAACCTTGTTGAACTTTTTGTTGACCTCCGACCACTGTAGAATGCCTATACTGTTGAGTGGTGCATAGCTTTGATGAGGGGTCACTGAGCCCCACTAATCAGCTGTACCTGCTTTCTCACCAGGCACTGCACAGACAACCCCCACAACCCCTGAAGGACCACTCCCCGATGCGCGAGGACCCCATGCCCCTCCAGGGTAATGATGAAGAGTCCCCGAATGTTGAAAGAGTCAGTTCAGGAGTCGGTGGTGGTGTGGTCATTAAGAAGCCTCGGTCGCGCACTAAGATCTCTCTAGAAGCCCTGGGCATCCTGCAGAGCTTCATCCAGGACGTGGGTCTTTACCCGGACCAAGAGGCCATCCACACTCTGTCAGCCCAGCTGGACCTGCCCAAGCACACCATCATCAAGTTTTTCCAGAACCAGCGCTACCACGTCAAGCATCACGGCCGGCTGAAGGAGCTGGGGGAGGGGGGCGGTGGTGTGGACGTCAGTGAATACAGAGACGAGGAGCTCCTCTCCAGCTCAGAGGACCCTGAGTCCAGCGAAGACGGTCATGAGGAGATGTACCCCACTACAGAGAGGGAAAGAAGGGGAAGCAACCCAGCAGGTTCAGCCCCTGCCCTGGCACCAGCCCAGCCTTCAGGGACCAGCATGGGGGCCATGGAGGAGGGCAAGGACAAGGGGCATTCTCATGGTCTGAGTGGGGGCCGAGCCAGCTCCCTGCCCCCTGGTAGCTCCTCATCCAGCCCCAGAGAGCAGGCTGACTTCCAGAGATAGAGACCCAGAGACCAGAGGAGATGCAGAAAGAGAGCGAGACCCAGACAGACAGACAGACAGACAGACAGACAGACAGACAGACAGACAGGCAGGCAGGCAGGCAGACAGACAGACAGACAGACAGACAGACAGACAGACAGACAGACAGACAGACAGACAGACAGACAGACAGACAGACAGACAGACAGACAGACAGACAGACAGACAGACAGACAGACAGACAGACAGACAGACGGGAAGGGAACAGGAACTAAAGACTGGTAGAGGGAAAGAAGGGTATCGATGAGACAATGACACACTGATACACGCACACGCACACACACACACACACACACACACACACACACACACACACACACACACACACACACACACACACACACACACACACACACACACACACACACACACACACACACACACACACACACACACACACACACACACATATATATCTATATACACAGAAATACGGACATATGGGGTCCAACGGAGGCTTCATCAAAGAGTGATTTAAGTGAAAATACAATATGTTACCTCAGCAACATGAAGCAGGGAAATGCCATGAAACAGCTGTCATGTGTTACAGTTAGAATGGCCTGTTCAGTAATGTTGAGCCACTAGACAGAGAGAAAAACAAACATACACACACATCCCACCCCTGGCCACAACAGGAACTTGCCACATCAACACCACTTTTGAATTGAGCCAATTCCAAAACTCAGCTTCACCCAAGAGGGTGGGCTCTCATCTGCTCTGTCCAATGACTGCTCTCTCTAATGTCTCAACCACACCCACATAGAGAACACTTGTCCTTACTTCGATGTTGGGTCTTGGGTCAGGCCCCTAACTGACACTCATAGACTGAATACTGGGGGCCTGCTCAGACCTCAACTATCCCATAGTCCCTTGGTTCCATATGCAGACTCCAGATGTACAGCTCATCACTAGCTGGCTAAGGAGTTTTTAGGGCGGCTGTGGCTTTCCATCACCTCCTCCCCCTCTCCACCCCTCCATGACAGGACTCCTCTAGTCTTTGGTCTTTGACAGTGGTGGCAGGTTGTGTGGGTGGGTGGCTGCATCGCAGGTGGGTTTTGGGTGGAGGTAAGAACAGTGGTATGGGAGAATTCACCAATGATAAAACAAATATGGTTTGTCAAAGTCCACAATTGAGCTTAATGGTCTTTTCAAAGTTGGAATCGCCACTCCCAACCAACCCACTCCTGTCGCCATCCCTCAATGTCTCAACCACACCCTACCTAACACCCTACCCCCTACATCTAATATGGACGATTCTCATCTCCCCAGCACTTATCCCACACTAACAACGTTTGTATGTCCACCACAGTCTCTCCCTATCTCCTCCAGTCATGCCTCAGCCCAGTCTCCCCCTCTTTACTCCTTTGTGGGTACTGTGGTTTACAAGGACACTAGTAGGTAAACCTATCGTGGTTTATGCGGACATAAGAGAGACAGAGGACAGCCTTGTGAGGACATGAAGGCCCAGCGGTGTGAAAGGACACTCAAGGCTACAGTTACTCTGGACTGTACCCCTGCCTACCCCCCTTCGACCTATGTGGAGAGAAACAGGGAGGGACACAACAGAACGGAGATTCAGCAACCAAACAATCAGTCACTTTATGTGCGGTAGCCCACCACTTCACTCTTCCTCTCTCGTTCCCCGTCCCTCGTCCCTTCCCTCTTTCTCTCTCTCTATAATTGGTGCCTACAGTGTGCCGTTCCACCACACCTACCCGCACTTAACTCCTCCACCCTATTTATTGCTATCTTTATCCATGATTATTATTATCATTATTGTTATTATTGTTGTTATTACGGTTGTTATTGCTGTCATCGCTGTTTATTTTTGGTTCTATTTTCATGGCTTTAATATTGGCTTTCCGAGCACTGTGGTTGTTTTGGTAACGAGAGACGTTTTTGAGACATGAGAAACACACACTGCCAAAAAAAGAAAATGTCCTGTTATGTAAAAACTTAGATGAATTTTTCCAAAGAAAGAAAGACTTGGGCAGAAACGGGAGTCAAATCCAAAAATGAAACGAAACAACGAATAAACTGTGCTTTTGCTGCAGATGGTGACAATCTAACTTCTTTGAGCTATTGGAAAACATGGCAGGCTTGTTTGTTAAACCCATATCTGAATGTGGGTACTTGTGTCAAAGTATGCATCCCAAAAGGCACCCTATTCCCAATGTACATGAAGTGCACTACTTTTGACCAGACCCTGGAAAAACTTAGTGCACTATATGGAGAATAGGGTGCCATGTGGGACACAGTGAAAGTTACAGAGGAACCATGAGGTATGTGGCTGTCTAGGCAGCTGCTACTGAGATGACATGCCTTGTACTTTTATCAATCATCAATACATTGTGTTTTATCTCTATGATTCTGTCAATCTTTCATTTTCAGTGTTAAATCATGTGTCTGCATATCCAGTGTCATGTCATACAGTGAGAGCCACCCCATAGACACAGTCACATCCAGATAGTGGTTAACAACAGCAATCCCTTCCCAGTCATGTGGAGCGCTTCAAACTCAACTTCATACTCAAGTCAACTCAAACACACACACACACACACACACACACACACACACACACACACACACACACACACACACACACACACACACACACACACACACACACACACACACACACACACACACACACACACACACACACACACACACACACACTATTACACCTCCAACACACACACACACACACACACACACACACACACACACACACACACACACACACACACACACACACACACACACACACACACACTATTACACCTCCAACACACACACACACACACACACACACACACACACACACACACACACACACACACACACACACACACACACACACACACACACACACACACACACACACACACACACACACACACACACACACACACACACACACACACACACAAACAAACACACCTCCCCCCACACAGGCACACACACACACTCACCCCCCCACACACACACAAACACACTCACAGAGCAACTGTGGCTTGCCCTGCATTTCTCCAAGCCAATCAATTAGAGGTCTCCCTAAACCCTCATGGCTGAGGTTTCTAATAAGAGGCATTGCAGTGACAGTAATTCACATGGAAACGCTGCTGGCTGACTGGCTGGCTGGGTAGCTAGCTGGTTGGCTGTGCTCTCAGACTCAGTGCAGCTCTCTCCCTGTCCCATGAGGGGCTACTATGGCCCTGAGTGACTGACTGCTCCCCAGACACCAGTCACACAGACAAGCCTCGGACCAGGGCCATGTTCATTAGGAATGAGAAATATGGAATATAAGCATTCATTTTTAGTTTAGTGTCACTGAATAGCCAATCCTATCAGTGGAGGCTCCTCAGAGGAAGAAGGGGAGAACCATCCTCAGTGAATTTAATAAAAATAAGAATAGCGAAACATTTAAAAAGTTATCCT
Source organism: Oncorhynchus gorbuscha (assembly GCF_021184085.1). Taxonomy (NCBI): domain Eukaryota; kingdom Metazoa; phylum Chordata; class Actinopteri; order Salmoniformes; family Salmonidae; genus Oncorhynchus; species Oncorhynchus gorbuscha. The sequence continues at coordinate 66,524,321 of NC_060181.1, forward strand.
TTTTAGATAAAACTATACTAAATATATTCATGTCACCAAATAATCTATTAAAACACACTGTTTTGGAATGAAGGCCTACAGCAGCCTCACAGCACTCTGTAGGGTAGCACCATGGTGTAGCCAGAGGACAGTTAGCGTCAGTCCTCCTCTGGGTATATCGACTTCAATACAAAAACTAGGAGGCTCATGGTGCTCACCCCCTTCCATAGACTTACACAGTCATTTTTACATCTTCTGGACTACGTCCTCCAACCTATCAGAGCTCTTATAGCATGAACTGACATGTTGTCCACCCAATCAAAGAATCAGAGAATAAATATTGTACTAAGAGCATAAGCTATAGCAAAATGTGGTGAGTAGTTGACTCGAAGAGAGAGAAAGACAATAGTTGAACAGTTTTGAAGGACGAGAGAGAGAGAAAGAGGGAGCAAAATACATTTTGTCATTTTTTTCACTTTCAAATACTCAAGCACCCAGCTCAAACAGAGGGATGCTACAGTATGTTCGCTAGCTGGCTATGGCTATCCAACACTGGAACTCAAGGTAAGCTTTTGGTTTTAGAAATATATTGCCACCACCAGTGTGTGTAACTGCAAAACTGCTTACTGACTGTACTGACTGTACTGTGCTGTGCTGTGCTGTACTGTACTGTACTGTACTGCATGATTGTAGCGGCATTACTAATGCATTAGTTCTATTAGTTATGTTGACTAAGACATTAGTTTAGCTAATATGATGACAACGATGTAGACTGTGTGTAGCTGTTAGCGGTTATGATATAGTTTGGCTTGGAAAGAGTTTTTCACCTGGTCACAGACAGCTGATGTGTTGTGTTTTGAAGTTCACAAGCGAAGCAAAATGGTCAAATCAAATCAAATGTATTCATAAAGCCCTTTTTACATCAGCAGATGTCACAAAGTGCATAAACAGAAACCCAGCCTAAAACCCCAAACAGCAAGCAATGCAGATGTAGAAGCACGGTCGCTATAAAACAACTCCCTAGAAAGGCAGGAGCTAAGGAAGAAACCTAGAGAGGAACCAGGCTATGAGTGGTGGCCAGTCCTCTTCTGGCTGTGCCGGGTGGAGATTATAAGAGTTCATGGCCATCAAGGCCAGATTGTTCTTCAAGATGTTCAAATGTTCATAGATGACCAGCAGGGTCAAATAACAATCACGGTGGTTGTAGACGGTGCAACAGGTCAGTATCTCAGCAGTAAATGTCAGTTGGCTTTTCATAGCTGAGCATTCAGAGGTCGAGACAACAGGTGTGGTAGCGAGAGAGGGAGAGTCAAAAAACAGCAGGTCCGGGACAAGGTAGCACGTCCGGTGAACAGGTCATAGCAGCAGGCAGAACAGTTGAAACTGGAGTAGCAGCACGACCAGGTGGACTGTGGTCAGCCAGGAGTCATCAGGCCAAGTAGTCCTGAGGCATGGTCCTCTGGGAGGAGAGGGAGAGGGAGAGAGAATTAGAGGAACGAACACTAGTAAGCCAGTGTCTCAGCCCACGTGATAATAATAGTAGACTACACTCAATTATAGGACCTACTGAAAAGATTAATCTTTAGTCATAACTTAAAGGTTAAGACTGAGTCTGCAACTCTCACATGGATAGGGAGACCATTCCATAAAAAATAGCTCAATAGGGGAAAGCCTTGCCTCCAGCTGTTTGTTTAGAAATTCTAGGGACAATAAGGAGGCCTGCGTCTTGTGACCATAAGGTATGTACAGCAGGACCAAATCAGAGAGATGGGTAGGAGCAAGTCCATGTAATGCTTAGTAGGTTAGCACATAAACCTTGAAATCAGCCTTAGCCTTAACAGGAAGCCAGTGTAGCGAGGCTTGTACCGGAGTAATTTGATAACGTTTTTTTGATTCTAGTCAAGATTCTCGCAGCCGTGTTTAACACTAACTGAAGTTTATTTGGTGTTTATCTGGGTAGCTGGAGAGTAGAGCATTGATGTAGTCTGAATTAGAATTGACAAAAGCATGGAATAGCTTATGTGCAGAATTTTTGGACAAAAAGGTTCAGATTTTTGTATTGTTACGAAGATGGAATATTCTTGACAGTTTCATCAAAAGAGATATCAAGGTCCAGATTAACGCAGAGGTCCTTCACAGTTTTATTTGAGACGACTGTACAACCATCAAGATCAATAGTCAAATCCAAAAGTACATCTCTTTGTTTCTTGGGACCTAGAATTATCATCTCTGTTTAAAAGTAAAAATTGCCCCCATCCACCTCCTTAGGACTGAAACACAGGCAATTTTGGGGCTGTAAAAGTGAAAGTTGACATTGTGTTTCCCAATGACATCACCAGTATCCGCAAAACACCAGTATCCGCAAAACACCAGTACCCGCAAAATACCAGTCTCAACGTCAACAGTAAAGAAGCGACTCCAGGATGCTGGCCTTCTAAGCAGAGTTCCTCTGTCCAGTGTTCTTTTGCCCATCTTAATCTTTTCTTTTTATTGGCCAGTCTGAGAAAAGGCATTTTCTTTGCATCTCTGCCTACAAGGCCAGCATCCCGGAATCACCTCTTAACTGCTGATGTTGAGACTGGAGTTTTGCGGGTACTATTTAATGAAGCTGCCAGTTGAGGACTTGTGAGGCGTCTGTTTCTCAAACTAGACAATATTGTACTTGTCCTCTTGCTCAGTTGTGCACCTGGGCCTCCCACTCCTCTTTCTATTCTGGTTAGAGCCAGTTTGTGCTGTTCTGTGAATGGAGTAGTACACAGCATTGTATGAGATCTTCTGTTTCTTGGCAATTTCTCGCATGGAATAGCATTAATTTCTCAGAACAAGAATAGACTGACTAGTTTCAGAAGACAATTATTTGTTTCTGGCCATTTTGAGCCTGTAATCGAACCCACAAATGCTGATGCTCCAGATATTCAACTAGTCTAAAGAATGCCAGTTTTATTGCACAGTTCTCAACTATGCTAACAGAATTGCAAATAGTCATTTACAACATTAACTATGTCTACACTGTATTTCTGATCAATTTGATGTTATTTTAATGGACAAAAAATTGCTTTTCTTTCAAAAACAAGGACATTTCTAAGTGACCCCAAACATTTGAACAGTAGTGTAGGTCCGGAGACATGTTGGACAAAACCCACTAAGTTGATGATGGCTCTGAAAGCCTTTTGGAGTGGGTCTGTGGACTTTTCCATGTGAATTTTTGTTGTTGAATATTATCTGCCATGACTACAAGTCTGAACTCAGTGAGGAACGCTGTATACGGCCCAGGAGGACTGTAACAGTAGCTATAAAAGTGATTGAGTAGTGATTGAGCTGCATAGATTTCATGACTAGAAGCTCAAAAGATAAAAACACAGTATTTTAAAAATGTATATACACTTCATCAACACCTCCGCCTTTGCGGGATGCTCCGCCTTTGCGGGATGCGCGGGATGCGCGGGGGATATGGTCAGGCCTAATGGGCCTGTCCTCCCCTGGTGGGGTGGCAGCGTAGCCTAGTGGTTAGAGTGTTGGACTCAAACCCCTGAGCTGACAAGGTACAAATCTGTCGTTCTGCCCCTGAACAGGCAGTTCCCAGGCTGTTCCCAGGCCGTCATTGAAAATAAGAATGTGTTCTTAACTGACTTGCCTGGTTAAATAAAGGTTTAAAAAAATGTTTAAAAAATTCAGCACTAATTTCATCAGGCTTGAGCCATTTTTCAGTCAGGCCGATCACATCAATGTTATGATCAATGATTAATTCATTCACTATGACATGGAAGTGAGGGATTAAGTATCCCTATTTTGAAATGTGAGATATCACAATCTCTTTCAATAATGACAGGAATGAAGGTCTTTATTCCAGTGAGATTGCTAAGGTGAACACTGCCATGTTTCGTTTTGCCCAACCTAGATCGAGGCACAGGCACAGACAGCCTCACTGGGATAGCTGAAATGACTGTGCTAGAGGCAGACTCCACTAATCTGGCATGCTGGCTAACAGCCTGCTGCCTGGCCTGCACCCTAACTGAGAGGAGGAAAGAGCGTAGATGTGAGAAGGAATACAACGGGGCTGTTATGAAAGTGCACTGTGTTTACGTGTGATCAGGGGTGTATTCATTCCGCCGATTCTGTTGAAAAACGTTTCGTAAACAGAAGCAAACGGAATGAAGTGGAGATAAACATACCTGAATTTGTTCAAAAGAAACTATCGTTTGCAATTGTTGGACTAATGATTGCACCATAGATCAGTTAGATACAGACAACAGTGTGCAAGGGGGTATTGAATGTGTCCATGTGTCACCTCAAATTTGTCTCTCGACATGTGTGCACCAACATTGTAAACTTTGAGTATCATATAGCAGCCTAAACCTATTGATTTGACATTGAACTGGCTGAAGGGAATATGAATGACAGTCATCCAATATGCTGTAATAGATATAAGACCATGCTCCTAAAAAAAATGGTCCTCCCTGCTCTTAAACGGCACCGACCGCCGCTGCAGTCTATGTACATGTTGCCAGTGTGTTACTTGCCCAGCTCTTCCACACTCCCCCAGGTTTTCTTAGACCTCTCGCCCATTTGTGTCTTTCAGTCCCATTTTGTCCCGTAAACCAGTGAGAACATTTGGATCTGTGCTGTTTGATTGGAGCTTCAATCAGGAGCTATTAGCAGCTATCCCAGACCCAGGTGGTCTTTGTGTGAGTGAGTAAAGTAAAGTAGATCACCTGCAGGGTTATTGTGATTATTCAGTGGGCTATACCCAACCACACCATACTTATACCTGTCAGTCAAAGCTACTGCCCCACCCCTGTCATTACTGGCAGGCCTGCCATACACATGCACTGCACAGGGACTCAGACAAGCAGACACGCAGACACGCGTACACACACAACGTTACACTAATGAGTCCCGGCTCTGATGAGAGAGGAGGGGGGGGGGGTAGCCAGAGTCTTGTGTTTAACCTACCACAGGGGGTGGGCAAACACATTGTGTGAGTGCATGTGTACGTGTGTATTCCCCTCCCTCTCTCCTTCTCCAGCTCCGTCATATAGTCATCAGAGAGGCGCTTGACTAACAATAGAAGCCCAATGTTCCTGATGAGCTGAACGGTCAAGGTCATGTTCCAATCTCTCTTTCTTCTTCTCGTTCTTTTTCTCTCTCTCTTACTGTTCTCCTCCTGACAGAGGACAATAACAACTCACGCTGTGTAATTAGGCCTGATACTGACGCCCATCCTCTATGGCTGGGCAGGCAGGGCTAGAGGGACACTTGTTCTCTGTGTGATGCTGCCATCAGAACACTCAATCAGGAAAAGACAAACACACAATCACTTACTGCACATACAGTACATTCACACTCACGAATAGACCCACTTCCTGGTAGCATGCTGTGATGGATCTTCCATTTTGTTGCAGTTTGATTCAGTCAGCTTTGACATCGCCACAACTTTACAGAATTCAGATCGCTGTTGTTGTTGTTATTGTTGTTTTGTGTGGGATGGGGAAAGGGCATTTATTTGAGTTTTGTTTTCTTGCAGTACCTTTTGACTAAGCACAATGTTCTCCGTAACCTTTCTGAAATGCATTCAGACGGGTCACTAATAGTTCTCATTCAAATGATCAGTTCTGCAGCTATCATTCTTTTCCTTCATCAACTTCATCATTGCCAACAATGTGAATCAGGATTTCTGTCTGGTACTTTCTGCATTTCCTGTTTAATCATACCAGTTATCACTAAGTGATCATTTGAACTTTTAACATATGTGCATTAATGTTAAGGCTCTTGTGTTTTGTTTTGTTTGTTCGGTTGATATTTTATTTTTCAAATTGCTGTCGTTGTTTAAATAAAATGCATCCAATGAAAAGAAGACTATTGTTTTGTCGGTTTGTGTTTTGAGCCAGACTACGGTTTGTGTTTTGAGCCAGACTACGGTTTGTGTTTTGAGCCAGACTACGGTTTGTGTTTTGAGCCAGACTACGATTTGTGTTTTGAGCCAGACTACGGTTTGTGTTTTGAGCCAGACTACGATTTGTGTTTTGAGCCAGACTACGGTTTGTGTTTTGAGCCAGACTACGGTTTGTGTTTTGAGCCAGACTACGGTTTGTGTTTTGAGCCAGACTACGGTTTGTGTTTTGAGCCAGACTACGGTTTGTGTTTTGAGCCAGACTACGGTTTGTGTTTTGAGCCAGACTACAGTTTGTGTTTTGAGCCAGACTACGGTTTGTGTTTTGAGCCAGACTACGGTTTGTGTTTTGAGCCAGACTACGGTTTGCAACTGCACATGGGGACAAAGATCCTACTTTTTAGAAAAATGTCCTCTGGTCTGATGAAACAAAAATAGAACTGTTTGGCCATAATGATCATTGTTATGTTTGGAGGAAAAAGGGGGAGGCTTGCAAGCCGAAGAACACCATCACAACAGTGAAGCATGGGGGTGGCTGCATCATGTTGTGGGGGTGCTTTGCTGCAGGAGGGACTGGTGTTCTTCACAAAATAGATGGCATCATGAAGAGGGAAATTATTGAAGCAACATCTCAAGACATCAGTCAGGAAGTTAAAGCCTGGTCGCAAATAGGTCTTCCAAATGGACAATGACCCTAAGCATACTTCCACAGTTGTGACAAAATGGCTTAAGGACAGCAAAGTCAATGTATTTGAGTGGCCATCACAAAGCAATTGAAAATGTGTGGGCAGAACTGAAAAAGCATGTGCGATCAAGGAGGCCTACAAACCTGACTCAGTTACACCAGCTCTGTCAGGAAGAATGGGACAAAATTCACCCAACTTATTGTGGGAAGCTTGTGGAAGGCTACCTGAAACATTTGACCCAAGTTAAACAATTTAAAGGCAATGCTAACAAATACTAATTGAGTGTATGTAAACTTCTGATCCACTGGGAATGTGATGAAAGAAATAAAAGCTGAAATAAATCATTCTCTCTACTATACTTCTGACATTTCACATTCTCAAAATAAAGTGGTGATCCTAACTGACCTAAGACAGGGCATTTTTACTTGGATTAAATGTCAGGAATTGTGAAAAACTGAGTTTAAATGTACGTGGCTAAGGTGTATGTAAACTTCCGAATTCAACTGTATGTATCTGCATGAGGTCCATAGTTTATGTCCATTCTTGGTATTGCATTAAATAATATTATGTCTGATCTTCAAAGCTAGTATTTGAGAGTACTCCGCCTTTATAACTAAACAATGCTATGTTGTCTATAAAAGGCTGGATGAGGTCTGGGGTGGAGAGGAAGTGGGGATGTGAGGAGTTTGGGAAAGCCATGGTATGGCCACAGGAATCAAATACTGTGTTATTTGTACATAACGACAATCAAAGCAAACCAGGATCTGAGAAAAAAACGACCCATGAGACCGTTTTGGGGTGGAATTGACTGGAAACAGTCCGTCGCTGATGACAATGTAACTTTCCTTGTTTATTCTGTACAGAAATGCTTCTTAGAAAACAGTTACGTTTCTTAGGAATACACCATGGGTGTTCCAAAGCCGAATTACAAACAAACTCTGTCGCCAGCTCCCTCTAGATTGGCAGACACTTTATGGTTCAGGCTCAGGCTCTCTTTTTAATAAACCACATTTATCAGAAGAAACCCCCTGACTAGTGGAGACCATAATGACCATTATGTAACATGACAGATATGAGGCTTTAAGTAGCCACCAACTTGGACTGAATATGAGCAGCACTGACTAAGGTGATCGCTAGCATTTTCTCCACTAATAACCCTGTTCAGACTGCGTGTTCCAAGTTATCACTCCTGCCCATATTCCAGACTTCCAGCATCCAGCCACCTCAGGATTCTCGAACCCTAGGACTCTCACCACCTGCAGTACCCCTCCTCCTCTCAGGCAATATCTTCTCCCCCTCTTTCTCTCTTTCTCCTCTTCTCTATTCCCCTCCCTGTCCCTCCCATAGCTGGCCCCAAGCCACCTCCCACCCCTCACCCCTGTGCCTCCTTGTCCTCCCCTGTCCTCTCCTCACCCCCCCCTCCCCTCTGTCATTCCTCTCCCAAGCTCTGCAGTGCTGTCTATCTGTCCTCTGGGTTCCTCTGGTTTTCATTCAGCGCCAGCCCCCCAATCTCCTAATTGAACTCATTATTCGCTCAATTGGCAGGCTTTAACCCTTTGTGCCGCAGGTCCTGGAGCTGGTTGTCATTAGCCAGGGGATTTACATCGCAATGGAGGGGATCGGCGATGGCAGCGGGGTAGAGAGCTTTAGGGGTGTCGGAGTGAAACCGTTGCAAGCCTCACAGGATTTGTCAGTGATAAGTATCCCTTGGATTAGAGTTAGGGCTGTTTGGGGAATGGGGAGACAGGAGTGTCACAGCATGGTGGTCAGACCACCCAGAGATCCGTGGTTCTATTCTGCTGTATAGTACTCTGCTCTCTCTAAGCTGACTGCGGGCTGAGGAGGAGGACTGCGTTCTCTCTCCACCTCCCTCCCTACCTCCCCCAAACTAATGAGTTCTGTCTGACTGAGACCCTGGAAAGGATGGTGTCCACCTGGTTCCTGGAAGAACAACACTACCGGTCAGCAACAACCAGGTTAGGTTTGTGAACCGGGGTGTGGAAATTAAGCTAGGGTCTCCTCTAACGCAGTAAATACTTTCTGTTTATAATTAGCCAACCACAGAGAACTGCATGTCAGGAAGCATTAGGGGCCCATGTTGCCGTGGTTTCTAGTGGACACCATAAACAGCATCATTGTTTCAGACTGAGAGGTTTAGATACCATGTTGTGTTGTGTAGGAAAGCCCAAGCGGTCTGTAGGGCTGTATGTGGGGTGTTTAGGAGTAGTAGTGGCAGGAGGGTGGGAGATATGTCAACTTTGGACTCTAGTAGTCTAATTTTGGCAAACAACACTTTCCATAGCTTTTAAAATTGTTCCACTCCCTTAAAGTTCTACATGTGGAACAAGAACCATAGGCCTAGGTCAACCAGCAAGCCTGATAATAAAGTACGAGTGAGAGACACTTGGAGCCAGGGTCTGGGCAGTGAGATTGACAGGCTCTGTGTGCCCAGGGACCCTCTGGCAGCTGTGAGGGCACCGCTGCTCAGTATTAGGGTATTTTGAGGGTGTGATTAGATGCCATTAGAGGTAAGGGGGCCGGGGGGGGTGAGGATGAGAGGGGGCGCAGGTGTTGCGCTAACCGTTATTACCCACAATGCAGCGGCTCTCTGTGGAGATGGCTCACACACCTGTGATCTCCCACTGACATACAGACAGAAACACGCACGTGTGCACAGTATCGCACACACACACACACACACACACACACACACACACACACACACACACACACACACACACACACACACACACACACACACACACACACACACACACACACACACACACACACACACACACACACACACACACACACATAGCAATGTTGAAGATTTGGAAGACTTTTGAATTCAACAGAAAGTACATCGATTTCGAGTCCAATCGCTGTCCTGGCTCTAGACTAGGTAGATTCTATTTACCACAGATAGAGCATCTCTCACTCTTGTCAGTGAATCAATCTTCATCATGTCAGTGTGAACAAGTGAGGGACTGAGGGAAATGTTATCCGTCACGGAGGCCTGTCCCATGGGGCCTTGCTCTGCAGCAGCAGGACAGCTGTTAGCGTGCGGTGTGCTGGAGTACATCAGCTCTAATGCACTGTTGAACAAAGACCATGGGTCCCATAGACAGGTGACAGAGGACGAGAGGATAGCAATACTACAACAATCATTACTGTCCTGTCCTGTCCTGTCCTGTCCTGTACTGTCCTGTCCTGTCCTGTCCTGTACTGTCCTGTCCTGTCCTGTCCTGTCCTGTCCTGTCCTGTACTGTCCTGTCCTGTCCTGTACTGTCCTGTCCTGTCCTGTCCTGTCCTGTTCTGTCCTGTCCTGTCCTGTCCTGTCCTGTCCTGTCCTGTACTGTCCTGTCCTGTCCTGTCCTGTCCTGTACTGTCCTGTCCTGTACTGTACTGTACTGTCTGTCCTGTCCTGTACTGTTACTGTACTGTCCTGTACTGTCCGTTTCTGTCCTTGCTAAGAAGAATTTAGAAATGAATGATGTGTTATTGTCTCTGTTTGATGATTGGAGTCTGCTTTCTTGGTCTCGAGTCTAAATGAAGACGGTTTTCAACAGAACCTACATAAGAATACTCAGTGTTGTAAAGTACTTAAGTACACATACTTTAAAGTACTACTTAAGTAGTTTTTGGGGGGTATCTGTACTTTTACTCCACTACATTTATAAAGAAAATCATGTACTTTTTACTCCATACATTTACTCATCACATTTTGAATCCTTAGTAGGACAGGAACATGGTCCAATTTACACACTTCCAGTTATCAAGAGAACATCCCTGCTCATCCCTACTCTGATCAGGCAGACTCACTAAACACAAATGGTTCGTTTGTAAATGATGTCTGAGTGCTGGACTGTGCCCCTGGCTAATGGGACATTTGAAAAACATGAAAATGGTGCCGTCTGCTTTGAAATGATGTATACTTTTACTTTTTTAAGTATATTTAAAACCAAATACTTTGAGTCATTTTCAATGAAGGTATCTTTACTTTGACTAAAGTATGACCATTAGGTACTTCTTCCATCACTGAGAACACTTTTATCAAACACTGTTCAGGGATAGAACAGGATAAAAAACTGTATGTATTTTTAAAATCATTTTTGAAGAATTTATTCGATAGGACTCAAATGACTCATGTCAAGTCTGATGAAGAATATTCTTTCTTTAATTTAATTATGTAAGTGTTCAGATTTACTGTCGATTAAAGAAGTTGGCTGTGGTTGAGTTGCCTTTGATTTGTCTAATCCTATCACGATCTTTGCAGCCACAATCTCCAATATAAGAAGACTAACAGATGCTGCAATTAAAAATATATCACACCAACCACATCGCTTTAAATCCTGGAATAACTCATCTCTACTGTGCTATTAAAGATACATGAGGAGAGGAAATGTAATGACTTCATCCATGACAAGACTTAGCAACCACTTCAGTTGAAATAGTAGCACACATCTACTGTACACTGAAAGGGATCATTCATTCCAAATACATCTGAAGAAAGGATCCTAATAATCTAAAGAAAGAGAATGACTTCAGGGTTCAAATCCTAATAATCTAAAGAAAGAGAATGACTTCAGGGTTCAAATCCTAATAATCTAAAGAAAGAGAATGACTTCAGGGTTCAAATCCTAATAATCTAAAGAAAGAGAATGACTTCAGGGTTCAAATCCTAATAATCTAAAGAAAGAGAATGACTTCAGGGTTCAAATCCTAATAATCTAAAGAAAGAGAATGACTTCAGGGTTCAAATCCTAATAATCTAAAGAAAGAGAATGACTAATAATCTAGGGTTCAAATCCTAATAATCTAAAGAAAGAGAATGACTTCAGGGTTCAAATCCTAATAATCTAAAGAAAGAGAATGACTTCAGGGTTCAAATCCTAATAATCTAAAGAAAGAGAATGACTTCAAAATCCTAATAATCTAAAGAAAGAGAATGACTTTCAGGGTTCAAATCCTAAAATCTAAAGAAAGAGAATCTTCAGGGTTCAAATCCTAATAATCTAAAGAAAGAGAATGACTTCTAATAATCTAAAGAAAGAGAATGACTTCAGGGTTCAAATCCTAATAATCTAAAGAAAGAGAATGACTTCAGGGTTCAAATCCTAATAATCTAAAGAAAGAGAATGACTTCAGGGTTCAAATCCTAATAATCTAAAGAAAGAGAATGACTTCAGGGTTCAAATCCTAATAATCTAAAGAAAGAGAATGACTTCAGGGTTCAAATCCTAATAATCTAAAGAAAGAGAATGACTTCAGGGTTCAAATCCTAATAATCTAAAGAAAGAGAATGACTTCAGGGTTCAAATCCTAATAATCTAAAGAAAGAGAATGACTTCAGGGTTCAAATCCTAATAAATATTTCCACACTATCAGTGGTATTGTCAAAGTTCTGAATGTACAATTTGCCTGACTTAGATTGTGAAAGGGAATTCGTAAGAATTGTAGTGTGGGATTAAAGGAGAGAGTGGTAAATTGTCCTGATTGAAGGTTAACACATGGCGGAGGGATGGAGGGAGGCTGTGAGATGCCATCAGTGCCCCCTGGATGTCCGCTCTCGCCCCAGGCCATGGGATGTGGTGAGGGTGGTGCGGAGCAGGTGTGTAGGTGAGGGGTGCCTTAGGGTGGTGGTGAACCTCTCTCAGCTTTAGCCCTGCCCGCCTCTGATGTCTTCTGACAGGGTGGCACGATGCTGGGAAAGGGCTGAGGACATCACAGGACATCCCTTCACACACACGCAACCATGCACGCATGCACACTCATAGAATGCTGAGAACAGGGCTGAGGATGTCAGAGCACCAGAGCAGGTCAGCACCAGGGCAGGTCAGCACCAGAGCAGGTCAGCACCAGAGCAGGTCAGCACCAGAGCAGGTCAGCATAGTACAAATGACAGACAATATGCAGTTCAGGGGCTATGTTGTTGAACATCAGCCCCAGAGCAGGTCAGCACCAGAGCAGGTCAGCCTCAGCATAGTACTGACAGACTCTCTATGTTGTTGAACATAGCCCCTCTCTCTACCTGTGCTCTCTCTCTTCTTCTCTCTCTACCTGTGCTCTCTCTCTTCTTCTCTCTCTCTCTTCTTCTCTCTCTACCTGTACTCTCTTTCCTGTACAAATCTTGCTGCTGTGATGGCACACTGTGGAATTTCTCTCTACTCTCTACCTGTACTCTCTTTCTCTTATGGTCATACATTGGGCTTCTCTTTCCACCTGTACACTCTGTCTCTCTTGAGAGCTGTCTCTTCTCTCTACCTGTACTCTCTTTCTCTTCTTCTCTCTCTACCTGTACTCTCTTCTTCTTCTTCTCTCTACCTGTACTCTCTTTCTCTTCTCTCTACCTGTACTCTCTTCTCTCTCTCTCTTCTTTTCTCTACCTGTACTCTCTTTCTCTTCTTCTTCTCTCTGTACTCTCTTCTCTCTCTACCTGTACTCTCTTTCTCTTCTTCTCTGTACTCTTTTTTTTCTTCTCTCTACCTGTACTCTCTTTCTCTTCTTCTCTCTACCTGTACTCTCTTTCTCTTCTCTCTACCTGTACTCTCTCTCTCTCTCTTCTTCTCTCTACCTGTACTCTCTTTCTCTTCTTCTTCTCTCTACCTGTACTCTCTTTCTCTTCTTCTCTCTCTACCTGTACTCTCTTTCTCTTCTTCTCTCTCTACCTGTACTCTCTTTCTCTTCTTCTCTCTCTACCTATACTCTCTCTCTGTCAACAAATCAACTCATCAATCAATTAGATGAAGGAGCTTCTGCTGCTTGGCCAAGGCCCGCCAACTCAGCACATCAACACCCTTACCCCACCCACCCAGAACACACAGAAATGCATATGCACATTAACATGGGCATGCAGCATGCACACACTGTATTCAATATTCATCAGCACAATCTGTCACATGATGGGCTTCTAGGGATGAAACAGTTTAACAGCTGATGGAGCTGCTGTACAGTACCACACACTCTATACCACACACTCCAATACACACTCCATACCACACTCCCAACGCACACACTCCATACCACACACTCCATACCACACACTGCCAATGCACACACTCCATACCACACACTCCATACCACACACTGCCAACGCACACACTCCATACCACACACTCCCAACGCACACACTCCATACCACACACTCCATACCACTCACTTCATACCACACACCCCTAACGCACACACTCCATACCACACACTCCCAACGTACACACTCCATACCACACACTCCATACCACACACTCCCAACGTACACATTCCATACCGCACACTCCTAATGCACACACTCCATACCACACATTCCATACCACACACTCCTAATGCACACATTCCATACCACACACTCCTAACGCACACACTCCATACCACATACTCCTAACGCACACACTCCATACCACACATTCCCAACACACACACTCCATACCACACATTCCCTAACGCACACACTCCATACCACACACTCCTAACGCACACACTCCATACCACACATTCCCAACGCACACACTCCATACCACACATTCCCAACGCACACACTCCATACCACACACTCCTAACGCACACAATCCATAACACACTCCATACCACACACTCCATACCACACACTCCATACCACACAATCCATAACACACTCCATACCACACACTCCATACCACACACTCCATACCACACACTCCTAAAGAGGAGGAGAGGACACTCCATACCACACAGGAGAACATATAAGACACCATACCACATATAAGAGGAGGAGAGGATATAAGAGGAGGATATGGATATAAGAGGAGGAGAGGATATAAGAGGAGAGGATATAAGAGGAGAGGATATAAGAGGAGAGGATATAAGAGAAGAGGAGGATATAAGAGGAGGAGAGGGATATAAGAGGAGGAGAGGATAAGAGGAGGAGAGGATATAAGAGGAGGAGAGGATATAAGAGGGATATAAGAGGAGGAGGATATAAGAGGAGAGGAGGAGAGGGATATAAGAGGAGGAGAGGGATATAAGAGGAGGAGAGGATATAAGAGGATAATATAGAGAGGAGAGGATATAAGAGGAGAGGATATAAGAGGAGGAGAGGATATAAGAGGAGAGGATATAAGAGGAGGAGAGGATATAAGAGGAGAGGGATATAAGATGAGGAGAGGATATAAGAGGAGGAGAGGGATATAAGAGGAGGAGAGGATATAAGAGGAGAGGATATAAGAGGAGGAGAGGGATATAAGAGGAGGAGAGGGATATAAGAGGAGGAGAGGATATAAGAGGAGGAGAGGATATAAGAGGAGAGGATATAAGAGGAGGAGTGGATATAAGAGGAGAGGATATAAGAGGAGAGGAGGATATAAGAGGAGGAGAGGATATAAGAGGAGGAAAGGATATAAGAGGAGGAGAGGGATATAAGATGAGGAGAGGATATAAGAGGAGGAGAGGATATAAGAGGAGATGGATATAAGATGAGGAGAGGATATAAGAGGAGGAGAGGGATATAAGATATAAGGGAGGAGATATAAGAGGATATAAGATGAGAGGAGAGGAGGAGAGGATATAGAGAGGAGGAGGGATATAAGAGGAGGATATAAGAGGAGGAGAGGGATATAAGAGGAGGAGAGGATATAAGAGGAGGAGAGGATATAAGAGGAGAGGGATATAAGAGGAGGAGTGGATATAAGAGGAGGATAGATATAAGAGGAGGAGAAGAGGAGGAGGATAGGGATATAAGAGGAGGATATAAGAGGGAGAGAGAGGATATAAGAGGAGGAGAGGATATAAGATGAGGAGAGGGATATAAGAGGAGGAGAGGATATAAGAGGAGGATATAAGAGGATATAAGAGGAGGAGAGGATATAAGATGAGGAGAGGATATAAGAAGAGGAGAGGGATATAAGAAGAGGAGAGGATATATGAGGAGAGGATATAAGAGGAGGAGAGGATATAAGAGGAAAGGATATAAGAGGCGAGGAGGATATAAGAGGAGGAGAGGATATAAGAGGAGGAGAGGATATAAGAGGAGGAGAGGATATAAGAGGAGGATAAAGATGAGAGGAGGATAGGGATATAAGAGGAGGAGAGGATATAAGAGGAGGAGAGGGATATAAGATGAGGAGGATAGGGATATAAGAGGAGGAGAAGGATGATAGAGGAGGATAGGGATATAAGAGGAGGAGAGGATATAAGAGGAGGAGAGGGATATAAGATAAGGAGGATAGGGATATAAGAGGAGGAGAAGGATATAAGATGAGGAGGATAGGGATATAAGAGGAGGAGATATAAGATGAGGAGGATATAAGATGAGGAGGATAGGGATATAAGAGGAGGAGAGGATATAAGAGGAGGAGAGGGATATAAGTTGAGGGAGATATATGGGGAGGAGAAGGATATAGAGGAGGATAGGGATATAAGAGGGTGATAGAGGAGGATATAAGGGATATAAGATGAGGAGGATAGGATATAAGAGGAGGAGAGGATATAAGATGAGGAGAAGGATGATAGAGGAGGATAGGGATATAAGAGGAGAAGATATAAGAAGAGAGGATATAAAGGAGGAGAGGGATATAAGATGAGGAGGATCGGGATATAAGAGGAGGAGAGGGATATAAGATGAGGAGGATAGGGATATAAGATGAGGAGGGATATAAGAGGAGGAGAGGGATATAAGATGAGGAGGATATAAAGAGGAGGAGATATAAGAGGATATAAGATGGGAGGAGGAGATAGAGAGGATAGGGATATAAGAGGAGAAGGATATAAGAGGATAGGGATATAAGAGGAGGAGAGGATATAAGAGGATATAAGAGGAGGATAGGGATATAAGAGGAGGAGATATAAGAGGAGGAGAGGGATATAAGAGGAGGATAGGGATATAAGAGGAGGAGAAGGATGATAGAGGAGGATAGGGATATAAGAGGAGGAGAGGATATAAGAGGAGGAGAGGGATATAAGATATAAGAGGAGAAGGATATAAGAGGAGGATAGGGGATAGGGATATAGAGGAGGAGAGGGATATAAGAGGGAGGATATAAGGGATATAAGAGGAGGAGAGGATATAAGAGGAGGAGGGGATATAAGATGAGGAGGATAGGGATATAAGAGGAGGAGGATATAAGATGAGAGGATATAAGAGGAGGGATATAAGATGAAGAGGATAGGGATATAAGAGGAGGAGAAGGATGATATAAGAGGAGGATAGGGATATAAGAGGAGAATATAAGAGGATATAAGAGGAGGAGAGGATGATATAAGATGAGGAGGATAGATGGATATAAAGAGGAGGAGAGGGATATAAGATGAGGAGGATAGGGATATAAGAGGAGGAGAAGGATGATAGAGGAGGATAGGGATATAAGAGGAGGAGAGGATATAAGAGGGGAGAGGGATATAAGATGAGGATATAAGGATATAAGAGGAGGATAGAGGGATATAAGATGATAAGAGGAGAGGGATATAAGAGGAGGAGAGGATATAAGAGGAGGAGAGGGGATATAAGATGAGGAGGATAGGGATATAAGAGGAGGAGAGGGATAGGAGGAGAGGATATAAGAGGAGGAGGGATATAAGATGAGGAGGATAGGGATATAAGAGGAGGAGAGGATATAAGAGGAGGAGAGGGATATAAGATGAGGAGAGGATATAAGAGGAGGAGAAGGATGATAGAGGAGGATAGGGATATAAGAGGAGGAGAGGATATAAGAGGAGGAGAGGGATATAAGATGAGGAGGATAGGGATATAAGAGGAGGAGAGGGATACAAGATGAGGAGGATAGGGATATAAGAGGAGGAGAGGATATAAGAGGAGGAGAGGGATATAAGATGAGGAGATAGGATATAAGAGGAGGAGGATGAGGATGATATAAGAGGAGGATAGGGATATAAGATGAGGAGGATAGGGATATAAGAGGAGGAGAGGGATATAAGATGAGGAGGATAGGGATATAAGAGGAGGAGGATATAGAGGGATAGGGATATAAGATGAGGAGGAGGGATATAAGAGGAGGATGATAGAGGAGGATAGGGATATAAGAGGAGGAGAGGATATAAGAGGAGGAGAGGGATATAAGATGGAGGATGGATAGGGATATAAGAGGAGGAGAGGATATAAGAGAGATGAGGAGGATAGGGATATAAGATGAGGAGATAGATATAAGAGGGGAGAGGATATAAGAGGAGGAGAGGGATATAAGATGAGGAGAAGGATGATAGAGGAGGATAGGGATATAAGAGGAGGAGAGGATATAAGAGGAGAGGATATAAGAGGAGGAGAGGATATAAGAGGAGGAGAGGGATATAAGATGAGGAGGATAGGGATATAAGAGGAGGAGAGGATATAAGAGGAGGAGAGGGATATAAGATGAGGAGGATAGGGATATAAGAGGAGGAGAAGGATGATAGAGGAGGATAGGGATATAAGAGGAGGGAGAGATATAAGATGGAGGATAGGGATATAAGAGGAGGAGAGGGATATAAGATGAGGAGGATAGGGATATAAGAGGAGGAGAGGGATATAAGATGAGGAGGATAGGGATATAAGAGGAGGAGAAGGATGATAGAGGAGGATAGGGATATAAGAGGAGGAGAGGATATAAGAGGAGGAGAGGGATATAAGATGAGGAGGATAGGGATATAAGAGGAGGAGAGGGATATAAGATGAGGAGGATAGGAATATAAGAGGAGGAGAGGATATAAGAGGAGGAGAGGGATATAAGATGAGGAGGATAGGGATATAAGAGGAGAGGATATACGAGGAGGAGAGGGATATAAGATGAGGAGAAGGATGATAGAGGAGGATAGGGATATAAGAGGAGGAGAGGATATAAGAGGAGAGGATATAAGAGGAGGAGAGGATATAAGAGGAGGAGAGGGATATAAGATGAGGAGGATAGGGATATAAGAGGAGGAGAGGATATAAGAGGAGGAGAGGGATATAAGATGAGGAGGATAGGGATATAAGAGGAGGAGAGGATATAAGAGGAGGAGAGGGATATAAGATGAGGAGGATAGGGATATAAGAGGAGGAGAGGATATAAAAGGAGGAGAGGGATATAAGATGAGGAGGATAGGGATATAAGAGGAGGAGAAGGATGATAGAGGAGGATAGGGATATAAGAGGAGGAGAGGATATAAGAGGAGAGGATATAAGAGGAATAGAGATGTAGTGTCCAGATTAATGAGTGACCCTTCAGGGTCAACTTCCAGGGAACTCTGCTGTTTAGATAGCATGTGACCTTTGACCTGGTTCCAGTCTGCGTGTCAGTCATTACCAGTCTGTGTGTCATTAGGACAAACAGTGACATTATGAACTCTCTACTGTGGCCAAGGTGACTCTGGGGATCTGGGGGTTTGAGGAGAGGAATAAAGAATAGCAAGTCTTCAGGGTAAAGGTTAGGGTTATGCTGTCTAGTTCATAAACTGAGGAAGTAATACAAATGTAATGATCTTCATAACAGAGATTTGACATTGTTATTGAAATGTATTGATAGGATTTGTCTGGTATATATTCTAAATATATTACTGTGTGTGTGAGAAGCATTTTACAGGGATGTGTATGTATTTGTCACACCGTGTGTACGTGCTCTTTCCCAGCACTGCGTGGGAGGGTGTGTATTAGCTCACCTGTGTACCAGCACAATACCTCCCATCCTCTCTGTCACGCCCAATTAGACCTCACTGAGCGCGTGCAGAGTGACCCCCCCTACCCCCCACCCCTCTCTCTCTACCCCCTTCTGATTGGCTGATGGCTGAGGAGATATCATTGAGTCTCTGTCGCCCTGGTAGCAGTGGCCGTCTGCAGATGGAGGAGCAGATATCATTCACAGATACGCACACGCACACGCACACGCACACTCACGTCCACTGATATCATTCACAGACTCTTTCATCCACACACACACACACACACACACACACACACACACACACACACACACACACACACACACACACACACACACACACACACACACACACACACACACACACACACACACACACACACACACACACACACACACACACACACACACACACACACACACACACGTCCACTGATATCATTCACAGACTCTTTCATCCACACACACACATCTAGCACATCAGTGGGCTGGTGGCCCATCTTTGGTGAGATGGTGCACACTAACAGTAACAGCCTCTGCCCCCCCACCGCGCTGGGCAGTTGGCAATGGCACATAACTGCCACACAGACTGGCACACTCTACGACAAGTCTCAATATGAAAATATTTCACATACTTCAAGAGCATGTTTTGGTTGGGCAATGGTCAAGGGCAGGCTGTATCACTGGAGAGATGGAAGGGGGGCCGGGGGGTTAAAGGACACATAACTGGCAGACACTGGCACACTGACAGAATTTACAGAGAACTCTGCTTTATGAATATGGTGAAGTCTGAATATAATTATGATAATGTCCCATACTTTATGAGAAGACCTTTTGTGTCTCACTGTTAATACAGTATGTCACATTGTGGAATGTTCTAGAAGGCAAGACTCCAAGTTCCACTCATCTACTAGAAGTGGAAAAGTAAGGTGAAGGGCCAGATTACATCATAGGTCTGAATGACGTGTTGTGATTAGGGACTATATGGAGCTGTACAGTATGTGACATGGGATAACTGGCTATAGGTGAGAGATAAAAATGAAAAGTAACATCATTGTGGGCAGAGATGGATAGGGAAAGAGTGGCTCAGGGCATAGTTTTAGAATGGAATGGGTGGACCAGTTCAGTTGGTGACCAAATGGTGAGTCAGAGCTCCAGTATGAGATTAGTTAGAACAGTAACAGTCAACATTACAAGAAAAACTCATCAGAGCCAATATATATATACATATAGGTATATATATATATGTATATATACAGCACCAGTCAAAAGTTTGGACACACCTACTCATTCAAGGGTTTTTTTTTTTTTTACTATTTTCTACATTGTAGAATAATAGTGAAGACATCAAAACTATGGAATAACACACATGGAATCATGTAGTAAACAAAAAAAGTGTTAAACAAATCAAAATGTATTTTATATTTGAGATTCTTCAAATAGCCACCCTTTGCCTTGATGACAGTTTTGCACACTCTTGGCATTCTCTCAACCAGCTTCACCTGGAATGCTTTTCCAACAGTCTTGAAGGAGTTCCCACATATGCTGAGGACTTGTTGGCTGCTTTTCCTTCACTCTGCGGTCCAACTGATCCCAAACCATCTCAATTGAGTTGAGGTCGGGTGATTGTGGAGGCCAGGTCATCTGATGCAGCTCTCCATCACTCTCATTCTTGGTCAAATAGCCCTTACACAGCCTGGAGGTGTGTTGGATCATTGAAAAATGATCCACCAGTTGAAAAACAAATGATAGTCCCACTAAGTGCAAACCAGATGGGATGGCATATCGTTGCAGAATGCTGTGGTATCCATGCTGGTCAAGTGTGCCTTGAATTCTAACCGCACATGAACCACACATGCGGAGATCATCCATTCACCTACTCTGCGGCGGTTGCAACCAAGAATTTCAAATTTGGACTCATCAGACCAAAGAACAGATTTCCGGCCGGTCTAATGTCCATTGCTCTTGTTTCTTGGCCCAAGCAAGTCTCTTCTTATTATTGGTGTTCTTTAGTAGTGCTTTCTTTGCAGCATATCGACCATGAAAGCCTGATTCACGCAGTCTCCTCTGAACAGTTGATGGTTTTTACGAAAGAAACTTTCAAAGTTCTTGAATTTTTTGCATTGACTGACCTTCATGTCTTAAAGTAATGATGGGACTGTCAATCCTCTTTGCTTATTTGATCTGTTCTTGCCATAATATGGACTTGGTCTATCTTCTGTAGGACTGTCTTCTGTATACCACCCCTACCTTGTCACAACTGATTGGCTCAAATGCATTAAGAAGGAAATAAATTCCACAAATGATCTTTTAACAAAGGCACATCTGTTAATTGAAATACATTCCAGGTGACTGCCTCATGAAGCTGGTTAAGAGAATGTCAAGAGTGTGCAAAGCTGTCATCAAGGTAAAGGGTGGCTACTTTGAAGAATCTCAACTCTAAAATATTTTTTGATTTATTTAAAACTTTTTGGTTACTACATGATTCCATATCTAACACTTTCCACTGTTATGATGTCATAGCCCAAACTCCATACCCCCAAAATCCTCTCACACCTCTCTCACCCCAGTCCCTCTACCCTATGGCTGGGTTTCCATACCTTTAGGGCAGCCCCTCTGACCCCACTCTCTGCCCTCACCCTCCTCACCCTCAGCCTCCTCACCCGCGCCTTGTGCATCCAGATCAGTATTTGTGGTCTAATGGGTATGTTTGAAGCCTCTCTGGTGAGTAAACAGGCAGAGGAAGTCTTTAGTACTCTAATTACCCCCCCACACACACAAACACGCACGTACTTATACACATACACAGACACACACACACATGCACACACACACATACCCTCCTGTCCCTCAACACACACACACACACACACACACACACACACACACACACACACACACACACACACACACACACACACACACACACACACACACACACACACACACACACACACACACACACACACACACACACACACACACACACACACACACACACACACACACCCTCTTCTCCCTCAACACACACACAAGCACACACACGCTCCTTCTTCCCTCACAGGGCCGGCCCGATCAGGCCCTGGCCTCCCAGACAACTGCAAACAATTAGGCAAATTAGTGGCTCCACCATCGCCATCAAGAGGCCTGCTTGTTTATAATTTAATCGAAGCAAATGTCAAAACAGTCAAAGCCTTGAGAGAAACAAGATGCGTCAACAAGATGAAATTCAAACTGCCAGCCAGCTCAAAATATTAAGAAGGGAAAGGAGAAAGGGATAGAGGGGGGAGATGGGAACAGGAGAGAAGGAGGGAGGGAAGAGAGAAAACAGAAATAAAAGAATATATGTTGAGGAGGGGGAGTGCGTGGGGGGTAAGGAAGGGTTTCTCTCCACATTTGTGTTTTATTGCATTTTATTTATTTAGTCTCTTGCTTCTTTCTGGCTCTCACTCCATCTCTTAGCAGTGCACTGGGAATTTCAGCAGCTTGGATCCGTGCCGCCTTTCAAATTCATTATAAAAGCTTTTTACTAACTAAATAGAGAAAAAACGCCACATTCATCTCAGTGCCTCCCCCTCCGACCGCCCTCCCTTGACAATGTATAAATAAACTGGACTGACCTGATTGAGATGTAAAAGGCAGGGATTTAGTACTGGGACCCAGTTACAGTGTTACATTAACGCTAGTAGTCTTTCCACTCACCCAACACATGGCAGTGGCATGGTACTGTAGGTATGGAAGTATGGCCCTGGGATGAGGCAGACCCAGCGCCAGGATAAAGTGGGGGCAGTTGAAATTGGCAAGGGGGAAACATTTTTGGGGGTTCTTGCATTGGAATTATATTGAATTCTGCTTATATCACGCTACACCACAATAAACATGAAGTTAAAATGCAGAGACTCCGAGATCATTGTGTGCTTTTGAAGTGACAGGTTGTTGTGAAATCTCTAGGCTATCTCCTCTGTGCTGTATCAGCGTAAAATAGGGTCCTTCTAGCAGTCATTAGGACAAAGATTCAACAGGAGGCCGGCAGGTAGAGGAGCAAATTAGTGTTGGATTTATTTACAAAACACTGGTATTTCAAAGATCACGGTAATTCTTACAAATATATATACAAAGTTCTGAAAATGTCAGCATTCTAAAGAAAAGGCCTGTTATCAGGCAAAACCTGTCTCCCGATGCGTTACCCGTACATCCCCAAACGGGCACTTAAATACATTTTGGCCACACCTACAGTGCATTCAGAAATGATTCACACACCTTGACTTTTTCCACATTTTGTTGTGTTACAGCCTGAATTTAAATTGTATTAAATTGAGATGTTGTGTCACTGGCCTAAACACAATACCCCATAATGTCAAAGTGGAATTATGTTTTTAGAACTTTTAACTAATTAATGAATTAAAATGTAAATAAAAATTAAAATAAATGTCTTAGGTAAATAAGTACTCAACCCTGTTGTTATGGAAGCCTAAATAAGTACTCAACCCTGTTGTTATGGAAGCCTAAATAAGTACTCAACCCTGTTGTTATGGAAGCCTAAATAAGTACTCAACCCTGTTGTTATGGAAGCCTAAATAAGTTCAGGACTAAACATTTGCTTAACAAGTCACATATTAAGTTGCATGGACTCACTCTGTGCACAATAATCGTGTTTAACATGATTTTTGAATGACTTCCTCATCTCTCTACCCCACACATACAATTATCTGTAAGGTTCATCAGTTGTGCAGTGAATTTCAAACACAGATTCAACCACAAAGACCAGGGAGGTTTTCCTAAGCTTTGCAAAAAAGGGCACCTATTAAAAGCAAACATTGAATAAATCTTTGAGCTTGGTGAAGTTATTAATTACACTTTGAATGGTGTATCAATACACCCAGTCACTACAACAATACTGGCGTCCTTATTAACTCAGTGGCCGGACAGGAAACCACTCAGGGATTTCGCCATGAGGACAATGGCGACTTTAAAACAGTTACAGAGTTGAATGGCTGTGAAAGGAGAAAACTGAGGCTGGATCAACACAGAGTGAAAAGAAGGAAGCTTGTACAGAATACAAATATTCTAAAACTATGGATCCTGCTTGCATTAAGGCACTCAATTAAACTACAGAAAATGTGGCAAAGAAATGATCTATATGTCCTGAATACAAAGAGTAATGTTGGGGGCAAATCCAACACAACACATGACTATGTACCACTCTTCATATGTTCAAGCATGTCAAAATAAATCAAAATAAATCAAATCAAATGTATTTATATAGCCCTTCGTACATCAGCTGATATCTCAGTGCCGTACGGAAACCCAGCCTAAAACTCCAAACAGCAAGCAATGCAGGTGTAGAAGCACGGAATGGAATACAGTTAAGCACATGCAAATTCCTACAGGAAACACCGGTTCAGTCTGCTTTCCAATAGACACTGGGGGACAAAATCAAATTGGCTTGAAAATCTATGGCAAGTCTCTAAAAGGGCAGTCTAGCAATGATCAACAACCAACTTGACAGAGCTTGAAGAATTATTAAAATAATAATGTGCAATTATTATACAATCCAGGTGTGTAAAGCTCTTAGAGACTTACCCAGAAAGACTCACCACTGTAATCGCTGCCAAAGGGGATTCTAACATGTATTGACTCGGGTGTGAATTTTTGAGACATTTCTGCATTTCAATTTCAATACATTTGTAAACATTTCTAATAACATGCTTTCACTTTATGGGGTATTGTGATTAGATGGGTGAGAAAAAAAATATTCAGGCTGTAACACAACAAAATGGAATAAGTCAAGGGGTATGAATACTTTCTGAAGGCACTGTAGTGAGGTTTTTGACATTTTTTTGACATTGTGCCAGGTATATCAATACACTGTATTCTTGGTGCTCATGCCAGGTATATCAATACACTGTATTCTTGGTGCTCATGCCAGGTATATCTATACACTGTATTCTTGGTGCTCATGCCAGGTATATCACTGTATTCTTGGTGCTCATGCACTGTATTCTTGGTGCTCATGCCAGGTATATCTATACACTGTATTCTTGGTGCTCATGCCAGGTATATCTATACACTGTATTCTTGGTGCTCATGCCAGGTATATCTATACACTGTATTCTTGGTGCTCATGCCAGGTATATCTATACACTGTATTCTTGGTGCTCATGCCAGGTATATCAATACACTGTATTCTTGGTGCTCATGCCAGGTATATCTATACACTGTATTCTTGGTGCTCATGCCAGGTATATCAATACACTGTATTCTTGGTGCTCATGCCAGGTATATCTATACACTGTATTCTTGGTGCTCATGCCAGGTATATCTATACACTGTATTCTTGGTGCTCATGCCAGGTATATCTATACACTGTATTCTTGGTGCTCATGCCAGGTATATCTATACACTGTATTCTTGGTGCTCATGCCAGGTATATCTATACACTGTATTCTTGGTGCTCATGCCAGGTATATCTATACACTGTATTCTTGTGCTCATGCCAGGTATATCTATACACTGTATTCTTGGTGCTCATGCCAGGTATATCTATACACTGTATTCTTGGTGCTCATGCCAGGTATATCTATACACTGTATTCTTGGTGCTCATGCCAGGTATATCTATACACTGTATTCTTGGTGCTCATGCCATATATCTATACACTGTATTCTTGGTGCTCATCTATATCTATACACTGTATTCTTGGTGCTCATGCCAGGTATATCTATACACTGTATTCTTGGTGCTCATGCCAGGTATATCTATACACTGTATTCTTGGTGCTCATGCCAGGTATATCTATACACTGTATTCTTGGTGCTCATGCCAGGTATATCATACACTGTATTCTTGGTGCTCATGCCAGGTATATCTATACACTGTATTCTTGGTGCTCATGCCAGGTATATCTATACACTGTATTCTTACACTGTATTCTTGGTGCTCATGCCAGGTATATCTATACACTGTATTCTTGGTGCTCATGCCAGGTATATCTATACACTGTATTCTTGGTGCTCATGCCAGGTATATCTATACACTGTATTCTTGGTGCTCATGCCAGGTATATCTATACACTGTATTCTTGGTGCTCATGCCAGGTATATCTATACACTGTATTCTTGGTGCTCATGCCAGGTATATCTATACACTGTATTCTTGGTGCTCATGCCAGGTATATCTATACACTGTATTCTTGGTGCTCATGCCAGGTATATCTATACACTGTATTCTTGGTGCTCATGCCAGGTATATCTATACACTGTATTCTTGGTGCTCATGCCAGGTATATCTATACACTGTATTCTTGGTGCTCATGCCAGGTATATCTATACACTGTATTCTTGGTGCTCATGCCAGGTATATCTATACACTGTATTCTTGGTGCTCATGCCAGGTATATCTATACACTGTATTCTTGGTGCTCATGCCAGGTATATCTATACACTGTATTCTTGGTGCTCATGCCAGGTATATCTATACACTGTATTCTTGGTGCTCATGCCAGGTATATCTATACACTGTATTCTTGGTGCTCATGCCAGGTATATCTATACACTGTATTCTTGGTGCTCATGCCAGGTATATCTATACACTGTATTCTTGGTGCTCATGCCAGGTATATCTATACACTGTATTCTTGGTGCTCGTGCCAGGTATATCTATACACTGTATTCTTGGTGCTCATGCCAGGTATATCTATACACTGTATTCTTGGTGCTCATGCCAGGTATATCTATACACTGTATTCTTGGTGCTCATGCCAGGTATATCTATACACTGTATTCTTGGTGCTCATGCCAGGTATATCTATACACTGTATTCTTGGTGCTCGTGCCAGGTATATCTATACACTGTAAAGCGAAAGCGTTCACACCATATTAAACATGACGGAGAAACTGGACACATGCTCTCTAAACAAAGACAACAAAGAAATTGGCAATAAACTGGTAAATACAATTAAATAAACCAGAAGTTCTTTATCACAAGTGTTGTGCAGTTTGAGAGCTCTCCCCCCCCTAAATATCTGAAATAGTACTATATACTGTCACTCCCTGGTCGAAGTATTTTGTGTTTATCTTCATTTATTTGGTCAAGCCAGGGTGTGACATGGGTTTTTGTATGTGGTGTGTATGTATTGGGATTGTAGCTGAGTGGGGTGTTCTAGTTAAGTCTATGGTTGTCTGAAGTGGTTCTCAATCAGAGGCAGGTGTTTATCGTTGTCTCTGATTGGGAACCATATTTAGGCAGCCATATTCTTTGTGTGTTTCGTGGGTGATTGTCCTTAGTGTCCTTGTTCCTGTCTCTGTGTTAGTTTACACTAGTATAGGCTGTTTCGGTTTTCGTTACGTTCCTTGTTTTGTAGTGTTTAATATATTGATTCGTGTTTTACGTTTGTTCATTAAACATGGATCGCAATCTACACGCTGCATTTTGGTCCGACTCTCCTTCACCACAAGAGAACCGTTACAGAATCACCCACCACAGGACCAAGCAGCGTGTCAACAGGCAGGAGCCACAGGAGAAGCAACAAAGGCAGCAACAGCGGCGCAATGAGGATTGGACATGGGACGATATATTGGATGGCAAGGGTTGCTACACATAGGAGGAGATCCTGGCGGGAAGGGATCGCCTTCCATGGGAACTGGTGGAGGCAGCGAGGAGAGCAGAGGCAGCCGGAGAGAGGAGCCGGCGATATGAGGGAACACGGTTGGCAAGGAAACCCGGGAGTCAGCCCCAACAATTTATTGGGGGGTGGCTCACAGGGAGTATGGCTACGCCAGGTAGGAGACCTGCGCAAACTCCCTGTGCTTACCGGGGGGCTAGAGAGGCCTTGGCAGGCACCGTGTTATGGTGTGGTGCGCACGGTGTCTCCAGTGTGGGTGCATAGCCCGGTGCGGTATATTCCAGCTCCGCGTATCGGTCGGGCTAGATTGAGCATCGAGCCAAATGCCATGAAGCCGGCTCTACGCATCTGGTCCCCAGTGCGTCTCATTGGGCCGGCTTACATGGCACCAGCCTTGCGCTCGGTGTGTCCGGTTCGCCTGCATAGCCCAGTGCGGGCTATTCCACCTCGCCGCACTGGCAGGGCGACCGAGAGCATTCAACCGGGTAAGGTTGGGCAGGCTCGGTGCTCAAGAGCTCCAGTGCGCCTGCACAGTCCGGTCTATCCAGTACCACCTCCACACCCCAGCCCTCCGATAGCATCTCCCCGTACAAGGCTTCCTGTGCGTGTCCTCTGCCCAGTACCACCAGTGCCAGCACCACGCATCAGGCCTACAGTGCGCCTCGCCTCTCCAGCACTGCCGGAGTCTCCCGCCTGTTCAACGCTGCCAGAGCCTTCCTCCTCTACAGCGCTGCTGGAGTCTCCTGCCTGTTCAGCGCAGCCAGTGCTGCCAGCCTGCATGGAGCAGCCAGAGCTGCCAGTCTACATGGAGCTGGCAGTCTGCATGGAGCAGCCAGAGCTGGCAGTCTGCATGGAGCAGCCAGAGCTGCCAGTCTGCATGGAGCAGCCAGAGCTGCCAGTCTGCATGGAGCAGCCAGAGCTGCCAGTCTACATGAAGCAGTCAGAGCTGCCAGTCTGCACGGAGCTGTCAGTCTGCACAGAGCCGCCAGAGCTGCCAGTCTGTAAGAAGCCGCCAGAGCTGTCAGCCTACATGGAGCAGCCAGATCTGCCAGTCAGCGTGGAGCAGCCAGATCCGCCAGTCAGCATGGAGCAGCCAGATCTGTCAGTCTGCCAGGATCCGCCAGTCAGCCAGACTCTGCCAGGATCCGCCAGTCAGCCAGACTCTGCCAGGATCCGCCAGTCAGCCAGACTCTTCCAGATCTGCCAGTCAGCCAGACTCTTGCAGATCTGCCAGTCAGCCAGACTCTCAATCTCAACCACACTGCACACTGCCCTAACCCATCTGTACAAGAGGAATACCTATGTGAGAATGCTGTTCATCGACTACAGCTCGGCATTCAACACCATAGTACCCTCCAAGCTCGTCATCAAGCTCGAGACCCTGGGTCTTGACCCCGCCCTGTGCAACTGGGTACTGGACTTCAGGTGGTGAGGGTAGGTAACAACATCTCCTCCCCTCTGATCCTCAACACTGGGGCCCCACAAGGGTGCGTTCTGAGCCCTCTCCTGTACTCCCTGTTCACCCACGACTGCGTGGCCACGTACGCCTCCAACTCAATCATCAAGTTTGCGGACGACACAACAGTGGTAGGCTTGATTACCAACAACGACGAGACTGCCTACAGGGAGGAGGTGAGGGCCCTCGGAGTGTGGTGTCAGGAAAATAACCTCACACTCAACGTCAACAAAACTAAGGAGATGATTGTGGACTTCAGGAAACAGCAGAGGGAACACCCCCCCTATCCACATCGATGGAACAGTAGTGGAGAGGGTAGCAAGTGTTAAGTTCCTCGGCATACACATCACAGACAAACTGAATTGGTCCACTAACACAGACAGCATCGTGAAGAAGGCGCAGCAGCGCCTCTTCAACCTCAGGAGGCTGAAGAAATTTGGCTTGTCACCAAAAGCACTCACAAACTTCTACAGATGCACAATCGAGAGCATCCTGGCGGGCTGTATCACCGCCTGGTACGGCAACTGCTCCGCCCTCAACCGTAAGGCTCTCCAGAGGGTAGTGAGGTCTGCACAACGCATCACCGGGGGCAAACTACCTGCCCTCCAGGACACCTACACCACCCGATGTTACAGGAAGGCCATAAAGATCAAGGACATCAACCACCCGAGCCACTGCCTGTTCAACCCGCTATCATCCAGAAGGTGAGGTCAGTACAGGTGCATCAAAGCTGGGACCGAGAGACTGAAAAACAGCTTCTATCTCAAGGCCATCAGACTGTTAAACAGCCACCACTAACATTGAGTGGCCGCTGCCAACACACTGACACTGACTCAATTCCAGCCACTTTAATAATGGGAATTGATGGGAATGATGTAAATATATCACTAGCCACTTTAAATAATGCTACCTTATATAATGTTACTTACCCTACATTATTCATCTCATATGCATACGTATATACTGAACTCTATATCATCGACTGCATCCTTATGTAATACATGTATCACTAGCCACTTTAACTATGCCACTTTGTTTACAACTCATCTTATATGTATATACTGTACTCGATACCATCTACTGTATCTTGCCTATGCTGCTCTGTACCTTCACTCATTCATATATCCTTATGTACATATTCTTTATCCCCTTACACTGTGTATAAGACAGTAGTTTAGGAATTGTTAGTTAGATTACTTGTTGGTTATTACTGCATTGTCGGAACTAGAAGCACAAGCATTTCGCTACACTCGCATTAACATCTGCTAACCATGTGTATGTGACAAATAAAATTTGATTTGATATTTGACTCTTCCAGATCTGCCAGTCAGCCAGACTCTTCCAGATCCGCCAGTCAACCAGACTCTTCCAGATCCGCCAGTCAACCAGACTCTTCCAGATCCGCCAGTCAACCAGACTCTTCCAGATCCGCCAGTCAACCAGACTCTTCCAAATCCGCCAGTCAGCCAGGATCTGCCAGTCAGCCAGGATCTGCCAGTCAGCCAGGATATGCTGAAACCACCAGCCAGCCAGGATCTGGTAGATTCATCAACCTGCTTGAGCTTCCCCTCACTCCCGAGCTTCCCCTCACTCCCGAGCTTCCCCTCACTCCCGAGCTTCCCCTCAGTCCCGAGCTGCCCTCAGTCCCAATCTGCTCCTCAGTCCAGTGGGGTTCTGGGTGATGACTACTAGGCCATGGTCGGCGGCGAGGGTGGACTATCCAAGGACGCGAGGAGGAGGGACTAAGACAGTGTTTGAGTGGAGTCCACGTCCCGTGCCGGAGCCGCCACCATGGACAGACGCCCACCCGGACTCTCCCTATTGTTTTGAGGTGCGTTCGGGAGTCCGCACCTTAGGGGGGGGGGGTTCTGTCACGCCCTGGTCGAAGTATTTTGTGTTTATCTTAATTTATTTGGTCAGGCCAGGGTGTGACATGGGTTTTTGTATGTGGTGTGTATGTATTGGGATTGTAGCTTAGTGGGGTGTTCTAGTTAAGTCTATGGTTGTCTGAAGTGGTTCTCAATCAGAGGCAGGTGTTTATCGTTGTCTCTGATTGGGAACCATATTTAGGCAGCCATATTCTTTGTGTGTTTCGTGGGTGATTGTCCTTGTTCCCGTCTCTGTGTTAGTTTACACTAGTATAGGCTGTTTCGGTTTTCGTTACGTTCCTTGTTTTGTAGTGTTTAATATATTGATTCGTGTTTTACGTTTGTTCATTAAACATGGATCGCAATCTACACGCTGCATTTTGGTCCGACTCTCCTTCACCACAAGAGAACCGTTACATATACAACATGTAAAGTGTTGGTCCCATGTTTCATGAGTTGAAATAAAAGATCCTAGAAATGTTGAATATGCACCAAAAACAATATCTCTCAAACTATATGTACAAATTGGTTTACATCCTTACTCGGAGCATTTCTCCTTTGCAAAGATAATCCATCCACCTGAAAGGTGTGGCATATCAAGAAGATGACTACAGGTGGCAGGTAGCCTAGTGGGTAGAGTGTTGGGCTAGTAACCGAAAGATTGCAAGATCGAATCCCTGAGCTGACAAGGTAAAAATATTTTGCTCAACCCCTGAACATGGCAGTTAATCCACTGGTTCTAGGCCATCTTTGAAAATAAGAATTTATCCTTAACTGACTTGCCTAGTTAAATAAAGGTTAAAAAAATCAAATGTGTGCATTGTACTGGGAACAATAAAAGGCCACTCTGTGCAGTTTTGTCACAGAACACAATGCCACAGATGTCTGAAGTTTTGAGGGAGTGTTCAATTGGCATGCTGAGTGCAGGAATGTCCAGTAGAACTGTTGCCAGAAATGGAATGTTCATTCTCTACCATAAGCCTCCTCCAATGTAATTTTAGAGAATTTGGAAGTATGTCCAACAGGTCTCCCAACGGTAGACCACGTGTTTTGTGTTGTGCGGGCGAGCGGTTTGCTGATGTCAACGTTGTGAATGGAGTGCCCCATGGTGGCGGTGGGGTTATGGTATGGGCAGGCATAAGCTACAGACAATGAACACCATTACATTTTATCGATGGCAATTTCTATGCACAGAGAAACTGTGGCAAGGTCCCGAGGCCCATTGTCATGCCATTCATCCGCCACCATCTCATATTTCAGCATGATAATGCACGGCCCATGTTGCAATGATCTGCGCACAGTTCCTGGTAACCCAGTTCTTCCATGGCCTGCATACTCACCAGACATGTCACCTATTGAGCGTGTTGTGGATGCCCTGGATCGACGTGTATGACAGCATGTTCCAGTTAGGGAACTTATTAGGGTCTCCACATTAGAAATTATGCTCGAGACACGTTCCTCACACATTAGCAGTAACCTCAAATATTGTTAGCCGTGGTCATTTCCCTTTCAACTAAAATCATTACGGTTCAGAATTTCAAACCACTCCCCTTAAACGCACACATAATACCTAAACTAATGGGCATATGACAGCAAGCCAGAATGGCACATTCCAAATGAGACCTGGGCACGTAATACGTATTGACCAACATGGTACTCTATGTCCAGTTGGTGAATGTAGATTGGCAGAGTAAATAAAAGAACATCGTAGCAGTTGCACCGAGGCAGATGAACACTTTGCCCTAAACACTGTCCACTAACCTTTTGGCAATGCAGGGGCACAAACTTCCCCACATGGGCCTTTGTTGAAGCAGGCAAGGGAGCAGTGTCTCCCGGGCGATACACAGTGGACACTGGGGTTGTCTCCAGACCCTCAAGCAGTAACACAACTTCTATGCCACACCCAGGAACATGTTGCAGTGCTGTCATTTTCTCTTCAAGCCCGGGGAAAGGGTCACACCCTCTCCTCTCCAGGCTCCGGAGAGAGCTCGTCATAATCAATTCACATTCACACACCCCATAATAAGGCAGACACTCCTGCAGAGCGCACCCCTATAGGAACGTCAGAGGTGCAGGAAGGAGACAGTTCAGCCTCCAACATGGCGTCCTCACCGGGGCCCGACTGTTAAACATGATCCCGCCCTTATAAATCCAAATCCAATATTACAGGCTGAGGCGTATCACGTTATTCACTTAGCCTACAACAGGGATGAGAAGTGTTTTTCCCCGCTTTTTATGTAAACCCAAAGGAGGCACACCTAACCACTCCAATGTCTTTCCATAGCCCACCTACACACACCTAACCACTCCAATGTCTTTCCATAGCCCACCTACACACACCTAACCACTCCAATGTCTTTCCATAGCCCACCTACACACACCTAACCACTCCAATGTCTTTCCATAGCCCACCTACACACACCTAACCACTCCAATGTCTTTCCATAGCCCACCTACACACACCTAACCACTCCAATGTCTTTCCATAGCCCACCTACACACACCTAACCACTCCAATGTCTTTCCATAGCCCACCTACACACACCTAACCACTCCAATGTCTTTCCATAGCCCACCTACACACACCTAACCACTCCAATGTCTTTCCATAGCCCACCTACACACTAACCACTCCAATGTCTTTCCATAGCCCACCTACACACACCTAACCACTCCAATGTCTTTCCATAGCCCACCTACACACACCTAACCACTCCAATGTCTTTCCATAGCCCACCTACACACACCTAACCACTCCAATGTCTTTCCATAGCCCACCTACACACACCTAACCACTCCAATGTCTTTCCATAGCCCACCTACACACACCTAACCACTCCAATGTCTTTCCATAGCCCACCTACACACACCTAACCACTCCAATGTCTTTCCATAGCCCACCTACACACACCTAACCACTCCAATGTCTTTCCATAGCCCACCTACACACACCTAACCACTCCAATGTCTTTCCATAGCCCACCTAACCACCTAACCAAATGTCTTTCCATAGCCCACCTACACACACCTAACCACTCCAATGTCTTTCCATAGCCCACCTACACACACCTAACCACTCCAATGTCTTTCCATAGCCCACCTACACACACCTAACCACTCCAATGTCTTTCCATAGCCCACCTACACACACCTAACCACTCCAATGTCTTTCCATAGCCCACCTACACACACCTAACCACTCCAATGTCTTTCCATAGCCCACCTACACACACCTAACCACTCCAATGTCTTTCCATAGCCCACCTACACACACCTAACCACTCCAATGTCTTTCCATAGCCCACCTACACACACCTAACCACTCCAATGTCTTTCCATAGCCCACCTACACAATGTCTTTCCATAGCCCACCTACACACACCTAACCACTCCAATGTCTTTCCATAACCACACCTAACCACTCCAATGTCTTTCCATAGCCCACCTACACACACCTAACCACTCCAATGTCTTTCCATAGCCCACCTACACACACCTAACCACTCCAATGTCTTTCCATAGCCCACCTACACACACCTAACCACTCCAATGTCTTTCCATAGCCCACCTACACACACCTAACCACTCCAATGTCTTTCCATAGCCCACCTACACACACCTAACCACTCCAATGTCTTTCCATAGCCCACCTACACACACCGCGGCACGCTCTGTCCATTGTGCTGACACAGCACAGCGGAGATACAGTTTTGGTTTAAACAGACATAACACTAAAACTGAGGGGGCACAGGTTTCAACTGAGGGCGGCTCAGCCCCCGTTAGCCCTTTGGTGGAGCCCCCCCCCCTCCCCATCCCCTACCTCGCTCCCTCTCCCCTCCATCTCTGTGTGCCGTCTGTCACCCTGTTCAACCAAGGTGATGTCATGGACAACATTGGCCAACCACAACATTTCACGTAAGGACATTAGGGTACTTTATTGTGGTTTATCCGAACCTCAACATTCTCTGTGGGGCAACAGAAAATTATTTCAATATAGTGTAGTCCAAGTTTCCTTTTACCAAAGTTAAAAGCTTATAAGCATATTACTCAATATTACATATTGAGGGAAAAACCTTGAACGTTACATGAGAAAATATCCAATACATTAACGTGACCTATTACGGCACTGTGCGTCAGCTATGAGCAAAGGAAACTCCCAATCAGAGTTTTATAATACGCACCAGTTCAAAGGATATAACGGATGGGTCGCGTGCAGCGGGCGTCATTAAGGCCATCTGAATTCCAGGTCTAATTGATGATAAGCTGCTGTAAGTGATCCACAGAGAACCAGAGCAATGTAATGATAACTGAGACAGATGGAAGCACCCAGACCCATGCAGACCCAGGGCAGGTGAGCTGACCGCTGGATACAGACACAAGCAGAACACACACACACACACACACATGAACACACGCATGCACGCACAAACTCACACATACACACACACACACACACACACAAACAGATGCACGCACGCACGCACGCACACACAAACACACATCCCCACACAGACAGACAGACATGCAGGCACTACCTATCAACCTATCAGCCAATCAGCCGCCAGTCTGCTACAATCATCCCGCCGCTATCAGCCCTCTAATTGGATCAGCAGCACGAATGTGATTATAGCAGGCGTATTTATTTACATAATAATTATTACTGCCATCCCACAGGAGCCAAGAAAGAGGGTCTGGAGAGGAGGAGGAGGGTGGGTAGGGGTGGGGGGGTTGTGGAGTCCTCTCTATCTCTGTCCAGTCCACAGCCAAAGAAGGCTGCTGTGACGCTTTGGTGGAAGTTATTGTATTAGCGTGTCAGTGTGAAGCTAGCAAAAAAGTTAACTGGATTATCTGGCAGCAAAGGACTAGACAGTGTGGAATGAGGTTAGCGCTTAGCTTAGCATATTGTCATTAGAATTCTGTTCGTCGACGGAGTTTGGCGTCGCTCCTAACTTGCACCTCCTGATCTCAAATGACTTGAGGTACAAATCTTTCAAATCCTTACAACTGTGTACTTCCTTCAGCATCATATTCTCTACTTCTCTCCACTCTTCTACAGTCCATCCCTCCATCCCTCCATCCCCCCTCTCTCCATACCTCCCTCCCTCCATCCCTCCCTCCCTCCATACCTCCCTCTCTCCAAACTAACAAAGTGAGAGAGAGAGAGAGAGAGAGAGAGAGAGAGAGAGAGAGAGAGAGAGAGAGAGAGAGAGAGAGAGAGAGAGATGGATGTGTGTTCTCAGGGGACTCCCTACGTTTACGAAGGGCCCACTGAAGTTGTCCCAGGCCTGGCTTTGGTTGCTGTTAAATGCTGCTTAATCACAGAGCTCCTAACCCAGGCCATTATATCAGCATTGAGCTGCAGCGTTAAGAACACGGCGCCCGGGCGGGCCGTCAGCCGCAGGGCCAGAAGACACGTGCGCACACACACACACACACACAACATACACACACAACATACACACACAGGGCCAGAACAAACCCCCTTTTGTTAATAACCCTCCATTAATCAGATCCATTACATTACGGAAGCCACTGGACCAGAGGGCATTTTTGTGTGTGTGTGTGTTTGTGTGTGTGTGTGTGTGTGTGTGTGTGTGTGTGTGTGTGTGTGTGTGTGTGTGTGTGTGTGTGTGTGTGTGTGTGTGTGTGTGTGTGTGTGTGTGTGTGTGTGTGCGCGCGCATGTGATACGTTACGGAAGCCACTGGACCAGAGGGCGGCGTGGCCTGCTTGACAAATATCCCATGGTGAAAAAAAACAATTTACTCACCTAGTCTAAACCATCCGTCCGCCTGGAAGTCTCTCTGTGTGTTTGTGTGTGTGTGTGTGTGTGTGTGTGTGTGTGTGTGTGTGTGTGTGTGTGTGTGTGTGTGTGTGTGTGTGTGTGTGTGTGTGTGTGTGTGTGTGTGTGTGTGTGTGTGTGTGTGTGTGTGTGTGTGTATTAGTCTAGGCATGGGCGGAACAGGAACCACGCAGCCTGCCTAAAGAGACCCAGAGGACTGTAGAGCTGAGGGGCTGTAGACGGTAACTCAGTGATGGACCGATGGGCGTGTGCTGCTCTCTCCCTCCCTGTCATCACAAAGTCTCCTCAGGGGCCAAACACTGTCCTCTCCCCTAATGAGGACTAAACACATATCTGGCAACCACTGTGTCCAGAATGAACCCTGACTCCCTTTCTAAGTGCTCTACCACCACCGTACTCTAATGCTACTGACACTGTAGAGTCACTAGGGCAAAGTTGCTTGTTCATTTGAAATGTACATAAAAACAACAGCTAAGTGAAATCAATGTTAACCGATTATGGTTATGTGTATTGCAAGGTTGCACATTTCATTTTTCCGGCCATGTTATTTTTTCTCGATTGTTTTTCCCCTTCCCATGTCTGAGACAGTCATTTGTTCTGTCACTTCCACTACTTCACCAACTACTTCTACTCATTAGTTACTATCGTATATCATCCTCTCAATCTCTTTCTTTTCAAACTCTCACCTCCTCTTTCCCTCATCCTATCTGTTTCTCTCCAGTCTTCTCTCCCTCCCTCCTTCCTCCCCCACAATCCCTCTGTCCAATCTGTCTCTCTCCAGGCTGCCAGTGACAAAGACAGGGCTCTTCATAACAGATAAAGCAACTAATGTCATTAATTATAAACCAATATGTTACTGGGGGCCTCCTGGGGCTCCAGACCCAACACTGGCATCTGGTACAGTCTCCTAGGGAGGGAGAGAGGGAGAGAGAGAAAGAGGGATGGGGAAATAGAAGGAGAGAGAGAGGGATAGATGGGTAAATGGAAAGAGAGAGGGATGAGGAGAGATGGAGAGAGAATAGGGAGATTGAAGGACAGAGGGATGGGGAGAGAAGGAGAGAGGGATGGGGAGAGAAGGAGAGAGGGATGGGGAGAGAAGGAGAGAGGGATGGGGAGAGAAGGAGAGAGGGATGGGGAGAGAAGGAGAGAGGGATGGGGAGAGAAGGAGAGAGAATAGGGAGATTGAAGGACAGAGGGATGGGGAGAGAAGGAGAGAGGGATGGGGAGAGAAGGAGAGAGGGATGGGGAGAGAAGGAGAGAGGGATGGGGAGAGAAGGAGAGAGGGATGGGGAGAGAAGGAGAGAGGGATGGGGAGAGAAGGAGAGAGGGATAGGGAGAGAAGGAGAGAGGGATGGGGAGAGAAGGAGAGAGGGATGGGGAGAGAAGGAGAGAGGGATAGGGAGAGAAGGAGAGAGGGATGGGGAGAGAAGGAGAGAGGGATGGGGAGAGAAGGACAGAGGGATGGGGAGAGAAGGAGAGAGGGATGGGGAGAGAAGGAGAGAGGGATGGGGAGAGAAGGAGAGAGGGATAGGGAGAGAAGGACAGAGGGATGGGGAGAGAAGGAGAGGGATGGGGAGAGAAGGAGAGAGAATAGGGAGATTGAAGGACAGATGGGGAGAGAAGGAGAGAGGGATGGGGAGAGAAGGAGAGAGGGATGGGGAGAGAAGGAGAGAGGGATGGGGAGAGAAGGAGAGAGGGATGGGGAGAGAAGGAGAGGGGATGGGGAGAGAAGGAGAGAGGGATAGGGAGAGAAGGAGAGAGGGATGGGGAGAGAAGGAGAGAGGGATGGGGAGAGAAGGAGAGAGGGATGGGGAGAGAAGGAGAGAGGGATGGGGAGAGAAGGAGAGAGGGATAGGGAGAGAAGGACAGAGGGATGGGGAGAGAAGGAGAGAGGGATGGGGAGAGAAGGAGAGAGGGATAGGGAGAGAAGGAGAGAGGGATGGGGAGAGAAGGAGAGAGGGATGGGGAGAGAAGGACAGAGGGATGGGGAGAGAAGGAGAGAGAGGGATGGGGAGAGAAGGAGAGAGGGATGGGGAGAGAAGGAGAGAGGGATGGGGAGAGAAGGAGAGAGGGATGGGGAGAGAAGGAGAGAGGGATGGGGAGAGAAGGAGAGAGGGATGGGGAGAGAAGGACAGAGGGATGGGGAGAGAAGGAGAGAGGGATGGGGAGAGAAGGAGAGAGGGATGGGGAGAGAAGGACAGAGGGATGGGGAGAGAAGGACAGAGGGATGGGGAGAGAAGGAGAGAGGGATGGGGAGAGAAGGAGAGAGGGATGGGGAGAGAAGGAGAGAGGGATGGGGAGAGAAGGACAGAGGGATGGGGAGAGAAGGAGAGAGGGATGGGGAGAGAAGGAGAGAGGGATGGGGAGAGAAGGAGAGAGGGGTGGGGAGAGAAGGAGAGAGGGATGGGGAGAGAAGGAGAGAGGGATGGGGAGAGAAGGAGAGAGGGATGGGGAGAGAAGGAGAGGGGATGGGGAGAGAAGGAGAGAGGGATGGGGAGAGAAGGAGAGAGGGATGGAGAGAGAAGGAGAGAGGGATGGGGAGAGACTGTCAAGAAGAAGAATGGGGAGAGAAGGAGATGGATGGGGAGAGAAGGAGTGGAAAAACAAAATAAAAATGTTTTAGAGAGAGATGGGGAAGTAGTTTATGGGGAGAGAAGGAGAGAGGGATGGGGAGAGAAGGAGATGGGGAGAGAAGGAGAGTGGAGAGAGAACAGAGAGGGATGGGGAGAGAAGGAGAGAGGGATGGGGAGAGAAGGAGAGAGGGATGGGGAAGAGTACATCCCATGGGGAGAGAAGGAGAGAGGGATGGGGAAGAAGGAGAGAGGGATGGAGAGAGAAGGAGAGAGGGATGGGGAGAGAAGGAGAGAGGGATGGGGAGAGAAGGAGAGAGGGATGGGGAGAGAAGGAGAGACGGATGGGGAGAGAAGGAGAGAGGGATGGGGAGAGAAGGAGAGAGGGATGGAGAATGGAAGAATAGAAGAGGAGGAAGGAAAGCCTTGAACTCTTCCTTTTGTTTGGAAGGGGAGAGTGGTTGACAGCAGAGTGGTTGACTTGACCTTTGGTCCCAACAGTCGTATCAGTGGGGGGGCAGGTGGTCATTTCTGGATCGGTGTGGCATGACCTACACCACTGACCAACTGTCAACAAACTATTGCACTACTGTCAACAAGAAGAATGGAAGAATGGATTTCACAAGTCAAAAACAAAATAAAAATGTTTTATCAGAGATAAGTAGTTTATCAGATTTATCAAACACAGTGACAGGTGTCTTTCTACCAACAAGACAATCTGCCTATTGCCTTTTCAACAGTACATCCCACACACCTCAACACACACACACACACACCCCACACACACCCACCCCATACACATCCACCCCATACACACTCACCCCCCACACACACACACACCCCACACACACCCACCCCATACACACCCCATACACACCCACCCCACACACACCCCATACACATCCACCCCATACACACACACCCCATACACATCCATCCCATACACACCCACCCCTACAGTAGTGTGTAGGACATGGATTTGAGAGAGGAGGCAGGATAAGGATGGGGGTTGTAACAGGTGTGTCCCTCACGCTACGCTGCCTCCCAGCTCTCACAACTACAGCCAATCAGTCACGCTTCACGTCCACACAGAGGCATTGTGGGAGATAAATAAATAAGGGAGTCGCATGTGTCTCTGGCATTAATAGTAATTGTGTGTGTAAACTGTTTTAGATCAGCCTGAGTCTCACAGCTGCCCTGGAAATCACCACAGACTAGAGTTTGGCAGCTGATCAGCTCTGTCTCTGTGTGTGTATATGTGTGTGTGTGTGTGTGGTGTGGGGTGGGTGGGTGGGGGGGGGGCAGGTAGTCTAGAGGTTAAGAGTGTTCGGCTAGTAACCAAAAGGTCGCTGGTTCGAATCCCTGACCTGACTATGTGAACAAAAATATGCCTATGTGCCCTTAACCCTAATTGGATGAGAGCATCTGGTAAATATGTGTGTGTGTGCTCACACACTTAAGATTGCTTAACAGTTGTCAGTTCATGAAAGGATGTCATTGATGGACAAATCCAGAGCACAAACATGGAAGGAGGTATGAACAGATTCACTGGTGCAAAGATGGTGGAGTTGGGAAATGGGAGGAGTCTGTGTTGGCTTGGGGAGTTTAGAATGACTTCTGTGTGCAGTGTTCACTGGCTATTGGGGCACTGTGTGTGTCATTAAGTTGTGCTGTTAAGCTAGTGGTTAAAGGCTGGGCTGGGTTAATGATGCTCTCAAAGGCAGACAGACAGTATGCCTAACCTTTGGACTTCACATAGTGTCCTCAGGATAATCCCTATGTCATAAATATCACCCTTTCAGGGTCAGGACTGTGGTGTCTGTTACACTGCCTGCATTCCCTGACCACACACACACACACACACACAAACGAGAGCACCACTCTGCCCACAGACGCCCAGCCTTGCCTCATGATTAGTATTGCCTCTCTTCCATGCTTTGTTTTTCTGCTTTGTTTGTTTGCCTCTGTGCACAACTATTTCCCTGGAACGTAGCATGATTACACTGTAGGGTTAGCAACACCCATGTATTACCCCAGGAGGAGACTTCTATTTAGGCTCATTCCATGGCAGCTATATTTAACATGGCATGCAAGTATAACTACACTTTATTACTGTGTGGATCCTCAGCTGCCTCACACGTTCTCTCAGGCCCATAATACCCAGCTTGATCTGTCCAAGGGATGAACCCGACTTATAGGACATCACACAACACATCAACCGAGAGAGAGAGAAGGAGCAGAGAGAGAGAGAAAGACAGAGAGAGAGAGAGAGAGCGAGAGACTGAGGAGGATTACAATGCTGAACAAGCACAAAATAATGTATTTCTTATTAGCCCATTGTTCAATATACCTGAGTTATTTCTTATGGGGTTGCAATAAATGAGAACTATGCTAACTTGATACGATCCGTTTCTCTGTAAATTCTTTGTATGAATAGGCCTATTAGAGAGAGACCAGGGACTAGTGGTCTGAGACTCGGCCAAACCAGCATTGCCTGACAACCCAACAGACTCTTGTTTACTTGTGTTAGCAGGCGCTGATTTCCTAAATTATGCAGAAGCACCTTGATAAGACAGGCCAAGAGGGCGGGGGGAGGACAGAATGAGAGAATACACATGAAAAAAAGGAGAGGGGGAGGGAGGAGAGGAGAGAAAAGTGAGGTGAATCAAGCGATTCATCATTTGGACATACAACGCACTCATTCTTGAATCATGAATAATTTGGCAGCACAACACTTTTTTTGCATTAGACTAACGATTCATCCGCAGTTAAAGAATATTCATACACTCATGGGGTTGTTCTGCATTTTTCACCCATTTACTAATGCTTTTCTGGCGAAAGAGGCACGGGAAATATAGGTCAGACAGCGGTGCCCACGGCGCGATGGTGCTGATGAGGATGGCTCTCTGGCGCAGTGGCACGGTGGCGCAATCTCCAGGCGACCATACGGGGAGTCCCGGCTTCATTGGCTTGGCCCGGAGACAGCGGGGCTTCGTGCTGCGCTGCTATTAATACAGCCACTGCTGCTTTAATATTTAATTGCGCTGATGGACTGCATCTGTGCTGCTCCGTGATGCAAACAATATTATACATACTAAGTGGCTTAATTGTAATTAGAGCTGAAAATTTAATTAAACCTAACAATAAAGGAGATGGCAGCATTTTTTTGTATTTTTTTTGCCTGCTGCTTTGGTTAACTCCTTGTGTGCTGCTGTGGTGTTGTGTTGTCCGCGTGCATTAGTGCTGACACAGTGTGCAGTATAGTGCTACTCTGCCTGTGTGTCAGGGCTAAAGGAATGTCTATCAACCTCTAGTTAATACGTCAACATTAACTAGATAACTAATCCTTTTTAAAACAGTACTTTTGTCCAGTTAATGATCCCAATGCCTCTCCAATGGTCCCAAGTGAATTCCTAATGTTCTTTAAATACTTTGATTCTCTCTTCGATGAGAAGAGTGCTGTTGTGGGCCTATTTTTCTGCTTCAGGAGGACACACCACACGGTCCACTGAGCCCAGGTTGCAGACCTCATGG